>NW_003299101.1:0-160780 GCF_000151645.1 Tuber melanosporum
GAAGTCCACACGATAGCGCAACTCGATTACGCCATGTACACCACATCGTAAAAATAATCACGAAAATACTCCCCTACCCCTACCCCTTTCATTCATCTATACCCAGCACGCACAGTCCGGCTATCATGCTCTCAAGAAACCCACCAACTGTACTATACAGACATGCCCCCATCACGACCACATAGACATTCTGTCCGATATCACTACTCTAAACCCGATTCACAGCCAAGAAATTAAGCCTGTCTGTACTCCCTACTACAACATCCCATCCGAGTGACTCTCCGTGACCGCCTAAGCGGGACTCGCAAACGGACTCGCAAGACAAGGCGGCTCACTCGCCCCATTTCTCAAGGCCTCTCTACCCTACCCCTGCAGTCAGGCAAGCGCTACGCATGATACCACGCTCAGCTGCACCACCGTAATCCCGATGCCTTGTGCTGCGCACCGCCGACCGTTTCCATGAGCTCACCACCATCACACCAGTTCCCGCCAAGTTACACACACGCGCGAGATTGAACCGAAAGTATCATAATCGTACAATTTCACCCGATACACTCATTTGCTATCTGCAAGAGGCAGCTTCTTAAGGACTCTTTGAATTCGTAATATAAAATCTATCCCCCATCTCCTGAATCGCCCTCCATAGACGACGACCGACCTAAGCATGGCTGTACAAAATGCACCGCATAGAGAAACCAAGCCAACTACAAAAAAATGGATATAGAAATAGAAAAAGTATACAGCTAACTCATGGAGGATTGGTTCATGGAGGAAAAAAATTAACTATTACTAACAGAACCACCATTTGCATTTCCCTCTAAAAAACCTAGACAACAGTCACGAATTGACCGACGGATGGAGTTCCATCTGCAACAACGTAGACAACATAGGGCCCAGGAGGCACCACATTCTTGTTAGGGGGCATTGTGACGGTAATAGTTTGAGCTGCAGTGCCAGCGACGAAGCCAGTATTGTCGAGGAAGAGCATGCGGTGACCCATGTGAACAGAATGGGTAACGAAGCCACCATAGTAAAGGGCGACCTTAATGCCCTGGGTAGTGGTAGCAGCATTGAATGAGATGGTGAAAGTAGACCCGTTGGCCGGAAGATTCTTAGTCGAGAGGGCCATCGCGGACGGACGCTGAGTGGCCTTGGCACCCTGAAGATAAGGAGGTGTGAACCTCTCGACACGGAAATCTAGAAGAAAAAAAGTTAGCGCAAGTTCACACATGTGTGGGTTTGTAATGCGCACCAGTAATGAAGGCAACTCCAGGCCTTGTTTCCAGGATTGGCATTTCATGCGGGTTGCTACCGGTGACGAGAACGGTACCATCAAGCAACAAGAGAGCAACTGAGTGATACAGCCTAGGAATAGTGGAAGAGGCAAGTTGCGTCCAGCGTGCTCCCTTTGCCTTGGTAGGTTCATAAAGGAGGGCGGCAAGGGTTGGGTTGGTAGCAAGCTCGAATCCCTGAGCACCACGGTTGGCACCATTGAGCCATAGGACAGATCCATCAGGAAGCAAGACACCCTCGACCATACCACGTCCTTCAGGCATGGCATCCATCTCCCAGGTAGGGTTTGCATCCTCGGGCGCAATAACGCCGCAGCTGGGATCAGTAGGGGCGGTAATATCTTGATAAGGACCACCACCACAAATCATGACCTTGGTGTTCCATCCATTGGCGCTGGTAAGAGGAAACATGACGCTACCACCGGTGTTGGGATATGTGCGGAAATCTCCCGGCAAATCGGGCATTTGGCGGGTGATAGAGTTGGTACCAATGTTGAAGATTTGTGATGACTTGGCGGTGAAGACAAACAACTCTCCGTTCTTGAGAAGATGCATGAAAGGATACATCTACTCGAGATTAGCATCCCAATACAGCACTAGACCTAGCGTCACTTACATAGTAAGGTTGGTGAGCAACCAAGATATCCATAGGGACATTGACTCCGTTACTGACACCAGCAGCACTCAATATTTCATATCTGTGGTGAATTAGTTTCCGTAAATCAAGCGGCAACACCAGTAGAGAGACTCACGTGGGGTTGTTGTTTGCAGGAACTGTAGGATCCAGTCCATTCAAACTTCCAGAGGCAACAAATATTCTCCCGTCGGCAAGAATCTGAGCCGAAGCATACCACCTGTTGCTAGCCAACTTGTTTCCAGGCTCGCGCCAGTTTTGACCGTTGAAAGAGGCGTCACTCGAGGAGCGGGTGATGTAACGAATAGCGTCGAAGCCATTGGTAACTGTAGGGTCAATGAAATCCAGTGGTGCATTGCCACCAAGCGAAACAAAATCTCCATTCGCAAGGAAGATACCTCCGGCGCAGAAGGCATTGGTCTAAATTAGAGCGTCAGCTATGATCCGAAATTTAGTAAAGAGGCACACAAACATTGTAAGCCAATGGAACAACAGTGTTGTCATCAGGATTGTACTCAGAAGAGTAAGCGAATTGGCCGTTAGGAAGCTTCAATTGAGTGTAATTCTCGACCTTGTCCAAGAAGATGGCACGACCGTTAGGAAGAAGACCAGCGTGCATGGCAGGAACACCCGATTGACCAATAATCGTAAATTCTCCTCCATTGGTAATAGGAGCCGGCGATGCCCCAGGAGCCGGCGGAGATCCACCAGCCTTACAAGGACCAGATTGACATCCATCACCACAGTGAGCATCAGTATTACCGCAGAAACCATACATCGAACAACATTCTCCCTTGTCCCAACCAACGCAGGTTCTTCCAGCATTAGTGGCACCGCAAGTACCATCAGTGGTAGGAATGCCAGTGGGGTTGGGGTTGACACCGGTGGAAGAAGGTGCCCCCAAAACCGGCTCACCAGTGCTGCTGGTAGTTGTCGGGGCAGTGGCAGGAGGGACAGAAGGAGGGGTAGAAGTGGTAGGAGTGGTGCCAGTGCACCCACTCTGACATCCATTGGCTGGAAGACAGTATGCATCTCCGGTGCCGCACCACCTATCTAGGTGTCAGCAGACTCCAGAAGAATGGAATCTTGTAAAGATCAACATACCCGTACTGACTGCAACAAGTTCCAAAAGCAGAACCAGCACAAGTAGCGCCACCAAATTCCGTTCCGCAACGGCCATCAGGGCGAGCAGCGCCACCAGTCGGAGCAGGAGTACCGCCACCCGCTGAAGTACTTGTACATCCAGAAATGCACCCGGCGCCACAGTATGCAGGGGTGTTTCCGCACCATCCAGCTTGCTACACAAACACGGTCAATATAAATGCATAAAGAATAGGGACCCATTTGATAGACTTACTGAGCAACAACCTCCAACATAATTGGGAGAGTTCGGGTTACAGATCAAACCGCCGTTGGCAGGCCCACACCTCCCATCAACAGAGAAATCACCGGGAGCAGGGATAGGATTGGGACGAGCAATACGACGGAAGAGTTCATGAGGGGCAGGACTTTTGCAACTATCTCATAGTCAGTCACCAATGATAAGACCAAGACTAATGACAAAGCCCCAAAATGTCAAAAACACAATGGGATTGAAGACAACGGGATAAACTCACAGTTCATCCTCTTCACTGCAGTATTGTCCCCTCAAACACTTTTCCTCCGCAGCCCCAGGATCGCACTCGATATAGGGATCGGGGAAAGGGATATTCGCAAAGACGCCATGGGCGAAAAGTGCCGAGAGGATGAGAGCGGTCTTCGTGGTGACCATAATGAGCTAAGCTGTGCTTGAAAGAGCACTAATTGTTCGTTCCGTTGCGTTAGCTATCGTCTCAATCAAGTCGACAAACGAAACCAAGCATTGCTTAGCGAAAAAAAGAAGAAAAAAATCAGGAGAATCAGGAAAGGAGCACAGTATTAAATGCTGAATGTTCGGAGGAGGCTGGATATTGGGAGTAGCAGAAAATAGCAAAATTTCATATAATTCAAATGCACGCAAGGTCATGTGCAGACTGATCGTTGCAGATTGGAGCGGCCAGCAACTGGATCACTGGATCAAAGATCTCTCTGCTTCCGTATACCCGCCTCGCACATGCACTAAAGACATCTCAGATGCAGCGAGGTACCGATGTACAAGAAGAAGGCAAGACAGGGGGAGGGCTAAACAACTGCCATACCTGAACGAGTGTGATAAATTCAAACGGCCTTGTCGGAAAAAGGCTCAACAAGAAAAAAATGAATGAACGAATGAGAATGTGGTGAAAACCGGTCGTCAGAAAGAGTCCTGCTGCAAAACGAACAGAAACTCGGGGCTTCCAGCAGAAGATTACCGTAGGTCAACGAGCGTGGTGCCGGAAATCGGTGGAGAGGGAGAGAGGAAGGATAAGGGAGGGAGGGAACTATTAAAAGGGACCTCGGGCAGGGCAGAGGGGTGCAGGGTTGAGAGAGATTCAAGGAGTGGTGACCAACAGCAATGGAAGGGGGGACTGAGCCACCAAACGCACCCACACACTCACACACGCAACTACAAGTACAGCAAAGCAAATCTCTGCGGCTCTTCAATTGGAAAGGGCTTGCCGGTATCCCGCTGGCTCACGGTATTGACGCCGGAGCCAATCGTGAAGCGAGCTGAAGGACCTGCAATAGAACAGATACCGGCATGGAAGAATTAAGGAAATGGTCTATAGTACTGTACAACTGGTTGAGAGGACCTCTCTCTCTCTCTCCCTATGATACAAGTACCGTAAAGGTAGATCGTTCCAGGGCTGACCTCAGATCCCACCCAGCAGTCAAGAAATTTGGTAAAAAAAATTTAGGTCAGTCTCCTCAAGGATCAAGGGAATCACTGGAGACCCTGGGCGCTGGAACAGGAGAAGGCAAACCTTTTTTCCCCATCTCCAACCAATAATCCCACCCCGGCCAACGAGAAGGAAGCACTCAATGTTGATTGAATACGAAGGGGAACAAAAAAAAATATACCGGTATAAAAAAAAAAGGCAAGTCCAGCGCAATAAAGTGCAAGACTAGCGAAAAAAGTGTAGCGGTGATTCGATCACAATTACAATGTTCCTGGTGCCTGGACGAGTGTGGGGAGCGAAGGTGCTGAATGGGACAGTAACGCTCTTACGGCTACACAAACGTCGTCAATCCCCCGAATCCATTACCATAGCTGACCGACCTCCACCATAACTCCCCTGAGCTGATGCAAAATCTGATAGTCTAACCAGGCCCTTGGGCGCCAATAAAAACACACCACCCAAACACCCACCGATAAAACCCAACCAATAAAAAGCCCCCATACCAAAAAAAGAAAAGGCCCTGTAACCGATCCAACGGGAATCAATACTCGAGTACCGGTACCACACCTCGTGCTCTCTACGAGTGCCGGTGCAAGCATCCCCCCAGCGCTTCCCATTTTCACAGGAGGCGGTGCTGTGCGTGTTAGGCCTCCGATTTTCCCTCTTTTCAGCAAAGGTGCTCCACCACTACAGTACTTGTATCGGTACTGTACCGCCGCCGACCAAATTAAGGCTTCAAAAGTACGGTATCGGTACTTTTATTTGCGGGTATGCACGAGTAACCACGAGACACGAAGTTCATCGTCCGTCGTTCCACACTGATCCATTCTTTACCGTCCATACTGCAAGTGATCCTATGCTGGAGTAAAACCCCCCCCCGCGCTCCCCTTTCCTCGATAACACCCCTCAAAATGCCGCTCTGCCCACAACATTGGTGGTTGCTAAGCTCTGAGCAGCCCAGCGAGTAATAACTTTCCTTTCCCTGTTCCCGGGAAAGTGTAAAAATTTAATGCGAATAAATAAATAGAAACGCGGGCAGTGAGGTACTCGAGTAGAAGTATATTTGCAAGATGCAAGCCAGTTAAAATACCATTTGGGCTAATTCTGTCTGTGGGCTGCCCCTTGATCATGCCGCACCTGCCCCACCCTTTTATTTCTTTTTTTCTTTTTTCCTTTTCCTTCTTTTTCTTTCTCTCTTTTTTTTTCTTCCCTTTTCCGCAACCAGGAACGCCGAGAGGAGGAGAGAAAGTGAAGATGTCTAAGTTAGGTGCAGATCTATCGACCGGAGCATCTCAGTGGATGCATGCGGTACCTGCGCTTGAGTAGCAGCGCAATTGGGATAGGAGGGTGTCACTCACACGCGTCTAAGTCACCAGAACAGTACGGTACTCGAGTACAGTGTCTTGCTACAAGTAGTACCGTGCTCGAGTATAGGCAGAATACTAAAAATGATAGTATTCCGATTTATTTGCGTGACGTATTATCATATTTTCGGAGGCACTGGAACAAAATTTGGCGGTGTGGTTTTCCTTTTTTGGTTCGGCTTATTCTTGTCCTCATCTTTTTTCCTCATCCTCAGATCTTGGGCAGGCTTGCGGGAGGAGTACGGTACTGTATCATACCGGTGCTCGAGTAGAGCACAGTATGTACTAGTATGACACAAGTGCCATCACTTGCAACGAGCACAATACGGATATCATACAAGTACTGTACTCGAGCATACTAAATCGCATCGGGGTTAAGGGTGAGCGGGGCGAACAGACTCTGATTGGCCCAGCCGATCCAAGAGCCCCTGTGGCCAGAGCACTGTGCGGCATTGTACGAGTACTCGTACTCGCCACCAGGCAGATCCTCCTCTCTCCTTCCACCATCAACGAAAGCGCCAAGATTGGCGCTTATAATACAGTACGAGTATGGTGATGCACCCCCAATCTTGACCAGTGAGATTCGAGTCCACCTCCCTTATGCACGTCCCCTAAATACAGGTACCCGAGTATTGTTGGCCTGCGAAAACAAATGAAAAGATCCAGGCACAGGGATGATATGAGTACTACTCGAGTAGTACAGTACTTGTAGCAGTAGGAAATATTTTATGTAGATCAATAGGTTCGTCCCTTTAAGGTTCGCTAGGAGTTGTACCCGTTGCTGCTCGAGTATTAAACCAGATGGGTTCGGTTATTTTTTCCAACAACGAACAGGAAAACTAATTCCTACAGTACTCGTACAGTACTTGTACCGGCTCTGCAACCCACCAACACGATATCATACACCATCCTACAACCCGTTTGCTACCACATTCATCCGAGAGCCAATACCGCACAAGCAAAAATGCGGGCGGAGCACAAACCACTTCTTTCAAGTCCAAATACGGTACCCTGTCTTCTTCGTCATTCCCTTTGAGGGGTTTTAGTCCTTGCCGAATGTCCGGATACGATACTCATAACTAGCAAGAGGTATCCGAAAACAGGAGTCGCGGGTTTGTGCAAGTACAGTACCAGTACCGTACGAGTACAGTGCCGTACGGTACAAGTATCATATGGGGCGCCGAGAGAGGCAACTATTTTTGCTATTTCTTTCGCGAGTCCCTGTTTCCGGGTACCACCGGTACTTGGGAGCCACGAGCTTGGGCACTGTACCCCACCGGTAGTACTGTACCTTACCGGTAGTACTCGTAAATGTACGGTAGGTACTATAAGTATCTTCAGGTACTCGAGTACATGCGAGCATGCTCGTGTGTCGATTGTACCTTACTTGTACCGCACACGATCGGGCGGTTCGGCACTCTCGGATGCGGCACCATATCTACCGGTATGTGCTCGAGTATGTACCGAATGTATTTCGATGGACAGAAGGGGAGAACTGACCAATTGACCGCGCGGTGATGTTGCTGCCCCGCCCGCCGAAGATGATACTCGTACTGTACAATGTTGACTTATCCAGAGTTCCATACTCGAGTTCTGGCAGTGCAGTGCGGCACGCCTTCCAGTGCAGCGCAACGTCCTCACAGGGGACCTTACGGCCCCAGACTCGGCTAGACGGCCAGACGGGTGGTAGGGATAGCCTACAACTTACCCTACCTTAACCCACACTCCCAGTCGCGATCAAGATTTCCCATTCCATTAGTTAGTGTTATAATATTATCAACCCCTCTCTTGCTCTCGCTCCCCCCCTTTATTCATTCCTTCCCTACCCTTCCGCAAAGCATCACAGAACCAGCACCCACCGTTTCCTACTCCACCATCCGTCACAACCTCGAACAAACCCATCACCCAAAGGCCCGTAAATAGCATACCGACCGTAGCCAGCGCTGTCCCCCTTCCGGCCTTCACCAACAAAACAAACATGCACCAATCCTTGAATGTGCGATAGTATCATATCATACCCAACCAACAAAGCCCCCGAAACCCTACCATATCACATCCCATACCCGCCCGACTTCCGAGGTGGCCAACGGGGTGAATGTTTCATCCGCACCGTGTCGTAAATTCCCCACTCTGCAAGAAAGGGTATTATTTATTTGAATTGGTGAATTGCAGTACTGTACTTGTAGTACAGTGCGGTACGGTACCGGAAGGGGCGGGTATTCATGCAAGCACCATTATCACGCACGGCTCGGTGGGGAGGATACAAGTATCACAGATGGATCATGTGGGGGTTTTTTTTTTCCTTCTCTTTGGGGGGATAGTGGGTCTGGTTATTGTGATAATTTCTTTTCGAGTGAGGGTGGGTGAAGAAGTAGGTAAGAGGATGATGAGAGGATAACACGGCTGCCTGGCCTGGCCTGGACGGCCCAAGGGGCACAATGAAGCGGGATAGGTAAGCTTGTAATACGACGATGCGTTATGATAACACGGGAGGGAAGGGAAGGTGAAGGTTATCAGGCTAATCCCCGCGAGAAATCTTCAGAAGTACCGGCACTCTGAACACATGAATTCTTTACCTGCGCAAGGACAAAAATAACCCATCACTATCGGTATCCCACTCGTACAGAGTAGTAGAATCGTTCCAGCCCGCAACCTGTACTGCAGCAAGTTGCCAGCAACGGGACTATAGTCTACCGTATGATACAGTATAATTCCCGTGACCTCGAAAATATAGCCATGAGTTCGCACTAGCCAAACGACAAAGCCACAAACGACAAAGCCATTGTTCCCGAGGTGGCGGTACAGTACACAACTAGGAACCGAGGTCGGCGGGGGAATCCCACATACGAACAGCCATTAAACTGGTGACGTTTTTACTCTGTGGGCAAGGCCTCACTTCACTTCACCTCAACCCGCCTCGGCCAAGTTAAACTTACTTGGATCCACGATCCTACAAAACAGAAAAAGGAAAAATAAAATAAGCGAAAACCAGGAAACCCCTCGACAACATTTGCAAGCACTTGAGTTGGGTGGGTACGATAACCGCTCTACCGTACTCTGTTTGATTCCTTCGTCTCTGTGCGTGCGGATAGCGACAAAGACGGGCTGAAGATAATTGCTTGCTGCAAACTGCGTCAGTCCGGTGGCTACCGGTAGATCAGTTGGTCGGTCGGTCGCGGCAGAAGTGTCTCGGACTTCTCAAAGAGGGCGGGAATCGGAAAGTTGATTCCGAGGTTGAGTGTCTTCCTCCACTTAGGCGACGAGGACCACCAGATACCGAGCGCAAGCAGGAGAGGAGAGCGAAACAAGCCTTGACCGAACGTATCGGACTACGGTACAGCACGATAGTACTGTATTCGAGTACCGGTACTCGTACATCCGCTCCGATCCGGTGTCCCGCACTCCCCTCACCCCCACCATTCACAACCCACCCCACCCCAAACCAACCAGCAAAAAAAGCAGAATTACCATGGCCGATTCCTCAACCTCCGAATCCCACTACTTCTCCAGCAACCCCCCGCCCCCCACCCTCTCGCAACACACGGCGCAGGCCAACGCCTTCGTAACCCACCACCACGCTCACTCTCGGCGTGTAGTGCTGCTGACCTCGGGCGGTACCACGGTCCCGCTGGAGAACCAGACGGTGCGCTTCATCGACAACTTCTCCGCCGGCACCCGTGGTGCAACGTCCGCCGAGTACTTCCTTTCGCAAGGCTACGCGGTGATATTCCTACACAGGCAGTTCTCCCTGCTGCCATTCAGCCGACACTACTCACACTCTACGAATTGCTTTCTGGACTTTTTGTCCGAATGGGGCCGCATTGGCGAAGGCGAAGAGGGGGAAGATGGAGGGGCAGCGACGCCGGATGTGGTTGTCAAGGCAAAGTATAGACGTGAGATGCTCAGTGTCCTTAGGAAGTATCGGAAGGCGAAGGAGCAGAAGTTGTTACTGTTACTCCCATTCACGACCGTTACCAGTTACCTATTCACGCTCCGTGCCATCGCCTGCGAGATGAGGTGTCTCGGGAACGAGGCTTTGTTCTACCTCGCTGCCGCTGTATCCGACTTTTTTGTCCCGCCGGATAGAATGGCCGAGCATAAGATTCAGAGCGGGGACGTGCCCGAGAGCACTTCCGGCCCTAGTCCTGGAGGGGGAGGGGGTGGGAAGAAATTGGTAATCGACCTAGACCCCGTTCCCAAATTCCTCAAGCGACTGGTGGAACAGTGGGCTCCTGAAGCTATGATCGTATCTTTCAAGGTAGGAGTCCCTTCCCCCCCTTATAATATGTTTTCTACATTCTCATTCTCGTCTGGTGTGCTACAGTTGGAAACGGACCCCGCCCTCCTCCTCAAAAAGTGCAACCAGAGTCTCGACCGCTACGCGCACCACCTTGTCATCGGGAACATCCTTGCTACGCGAAAATACGAGGTCTTGTTCGTGGAGGAAGGGAGCGCTCAGTGGGTGCGTCTGCCGACGAGCGACGGAAACAGCGGTGGTAATGAGGAGGTTGAGATTGAAAGTCTGATTGTACCCGAGGTTATTAAGCGGCATGAGAAAATGTTGGCGAGGAAGGCTGCGATACATTAGACTAGAATTTTTGAGTTGGCTTGACTAACTTGATTGATGGCTTGGTTTCTCTCACTGCCCATTTTCATTGGCAAGTGTTGTTGCTCTGTTTGCGCTGTATCTGTCCATAGTATTGTTTTTTTCTGGCTCATTTCCCTCCTGATAATTATTAAAATCCAACACGGGTTTTCCCCCTTCACCGCCGTAGCCTGTCGATGTCCGCTCGTATCCATAGACCCCAAGTATCATGCAAGAAATGAAACGAGGCAAAATACCACCGACATCATGCTCGCACATATGATACATGGATACATACGAGGAGTGAGCACATGCGCACCCGCCCCTTCCGTACAGTACCGGTATTCGAGTACGAGTACCATGCCTTCCATAAGCCGCCGCCAGCCACTCGCCGATAGGTGGCCCTGCTGCCGCCAAGAATCGCGAATCCGGTTGCCGTTTCCAGAGGCTTGGCACGCAGTTTTCCCAACCCAATTATAGACTTTTGGAATTGGTGAGCACAACAGAAGGCTCCCCGTGTCGCGAACCATGTTTTCCCTCCTCTCCAAAAGCAGATGCCGGGTCGGGTGAGCTAGGATAAGGATCTATTGAAATTCCAGAGAGGCGATCGTACAAATCCGCTTCTGCAATGTGGCCTGCCCCGCGGCCGCAGTTGACGCAGTGGCTCGGGGGGAGGGGGATTTGGAAAGAGCCATTCGTCGGTCTGTCTGCCTGTCAAGCCAGGGGCGGGCCACCATGCAACACGATTCGATTCGATACGGTACGATACTGTACAAGTACAGTAACTCCTAACCGGGCGGTAGAAAAATCGCGCTGGACGGGATCGGCTTGGGGAGATCTGATACGATACGCTAATGTGCCGAGCGGGACTGGACTGGACTGAACTGATACGGCTGGCTGACTGGCTGGCTGGCTGGCTTTGACTCTCTTTGGTGGGGTGGCACTCCAGTCTCGTCACTGGACGTCACTCGCGTGCGATGGTGCGATGGTGCGACGGTGCGAGTGTGCAAATCCCCTCCAAGGGGATAAGTGTGTACGGTACGGTAGGGGGCCGATTAGTAAGCCAGGATGAGAACCGTATCGCGGTGATCTGGTCTGAGGACTCCCCTGTGCAATATAGCAAGCAATCTTGCTTGCTGAAGGGCCGAGTACGGCACGTAAAAGATGGGGTATGCGCTCGTATAGGTTACATTCCTCTCGCTTCTCGCATAATACCTCATCGCCAAAGTTCTCCCGATGCACGACTGCCCCGCGGGATATCAGACGATAAAAAGCAAGTAAAGGGTATGCGCCACGAGTGATGCCTTGTGATGGCTGCTTCAGGTCAGTTGCAGAGATCCGGAGGGGAAAAAATTTCCCCTTTTCTTTTTCCCTGCCCTTTGCTTTTCCCTCACGGTGCTGGAAAATGGGTGGATTCCCCCTGACCGTCCTCTCTGGCGGTGGCCATGGGCCAGTCGCCCTGTTCCTGGGGGGGGAACTTGGATCTACGGGTGCCAAGGACGCCCCTTAACTTGCTTTTTCAAAGTGCAATTTCGGATTTTTGTGCAAGGTTGCTTGTTATGGATGCATGAATGAATGGATCGGATCGGATTGGATGGATGATGGTTTTGCTGTGATGTGATGTCAATATGAGGGTTGGATGGCGGTTTTTCGGATTCCGGAGCCCGATGCTGGGACCAGAGGGGCGAAGGCTGGGCGTATCGTACAGCACTCGTACGGTACTTACTGCAATCGTGCCGGGGGGCGGGGGGGATTATTATGGGATGAACATCAACCGTTGGAGAGAGAGAGAGCACGGCTCCTGATACTGTAGGACTTTATGCTGTACTCGAGTAGCTTCGGTTGGTTGTTTTTGTGCGATGCGAGTGAGGTCCGATGACTACCGGTTATAATAACTGATGGTTTATATCATATGATGAGAGGGGGGGTTGGAAGGCAAGTACCGGTAGGGGAAAGGATTATCGGGCTGGAGGAAATGTTTGGGTGTAACGTTGTTGTCAGGCTATGATACCCGTCCATTTGATCCCGCTCTTTTCTCTTTTCATCAGGCATTATCGTAATTTGGTATAATACAAGTATGATAATACGGCTTCTGTGCCAATAAGGGATGGCTCTCCGCCCCACCTTATTTGGCGTCGTTGTCCATACTCAAACGTTCTCTAAATTCAGAAACAACAAATACGGTTACTGCTACTCATACTCTACCCGAATCAGTGTGTTATACGGTACTTGTATTAACAGCATCGGAAGAGATGGACGCTCTCCGAGCTTCGGATTGGGTACTCGTACCTGTATTAGTTACCGCTGGGTCAAAGATTGTTGTGACCCTTCCCAGGGGTTGCTTTACAAAAAGGGATCTCGGAGCTCCCCGTGTTTTGTTTTCCTTCTTCCTATCCTTTTCAGAGCTTTATTGCGCCATGGCTCGTTCACTGGGGGCGTACAGCATAGTTAACCGAAAAGGTTCGCACAGAGGAATCGGATATATTGGCATTGTGGGTTCTCGAGTTTCGGTGGCTTGCAAAGTGCTAATTAAACTGAGGGCCGTGAGAAGAAGTGAAAAAAAATAAGGATTGGCAACCTTGTACTGTACTGTACCCGGGGAAGTTGTTGACGGGATCTACGATAAAAGTACAATAGACATTGCACTTTTTACGATCCCCTGTGGAAAACCCGGAATCGGAGGTGATAAAAGGATTTTCCGGCGGGTATTCCCGTCACAAAAAACGCTTTTTCGTTCTGGCGAGCAGTGTCATGGGTCCTTGCTCCAATGTGGTTGCGTTTTGGGATTGTTATTGATTTTGAAAAAGGTCAGTCGATTTGTTCTTCAGCTTTCGCTTTCTCGAGTTTTTTTCTTTCTTTTCTCTCTCTCGACGCCACGCTAAGGATTCGGGTTGGTTCTCTAACTGAGAGGTAAAGTTGGAAGCCAGAATAAGGAAAGTGTGGGGCCATGGGAAATTGCGTTCGTGGGGGAGGGTGAAAAATACGACCTTTTCGAAATCGATATTGTGATACTAATAACCCTCAGTCAGGTCTTTCGATTTTCGTGACCAACTCCCTATCCGTACGCTTCCGTCAATAAGGGGTTGGAGCTTGATCAATCTGGCCGCCGGCGATCAGCTCGGGACCTCCGAGAAAAACAGAATTTACCGCATAAAGACTAAGAATACGGATGTTAAGAATTGCTTTTGTAGAGTAGGATGCTCGGGTAGGGTACTCAAGTACTCGTACTGTACATGCCTTGTTTTGAGAATCACTGAAACCCGAACTGGCAATTCCCACGCGGGGTCCCGGCTTTGACTCGGCCGCACGAGCGCCCTGAGCGATGGTAGGGTGCGGCGACCGGCCGTTTCTTCGAATCTGGTGGGCGCTCCCGTCGTGAACTGCTCTGGACCACATGGTTATCTCGATTGACAGCCCTCTTATCGTACTCTTCGCAGTATCAGCGGGCACATAAGGGTGAATTTTGGAGACCGACGTGCTGGGGGGGGGACGGGGGTTAGGCTTGCAGAGGAGGCTTCAAAACGATATGGTGACTGGGTTCGTCAAAGCCGGCACTAATAGAAAAAGTGACCCACAAGCTTTTTGTATACAGTATATCCTTTGCTAGTCCGAAGTGGAGTTGACGATATTACTAAATTTACCCTCCTGGATTTTGCCATGGTCATTGTTTGTAGTCTTTGCCACATATGGTTGGATCGACCTAATCATGTGCAAGCTTATTTGAGATCCAGTTCTTTTTGTTATTCGATGTGGACCAAAAATGGACAACACTTAAAGACTTAGACCTATGGGAGAGCTGGAAGGGGGAGAGCATGGATTGGGGAACCAATCCTAGGGTGTAGGCGATAGATGGGGTCGGAGGGGTCGGATGGCTAGATGCCTAAGTCTCATACCGGTAGTTGATTGATGGCATCTTTTGGGGTTCCGGAGGCGTAGACAAAAATTATGGTATTGTCTAGTTTATTATTGATACCTCGCAGCGATATTTGAAGGTAGATACTCTGGGTCGGTTTCCATTTCCTGGCCGCACCCTATTGACATTTTGATATGGCTACAAGATTTCCAAGAAGTCCATATTCAATCCTCTTTGCGCGGGTGTTTGGGCGCTGTGGGATGGCTTTTGGGATGGTCGGTGGTTGGTTGGGGCTTTCGGGTATGTCGTTTCTAGAAGGCTGGAGGGGGCTTATATAGCATTCTTGAATATTATCTGGGTCACTCTGTTTTCTCCGTATACCATTTACTGCTATGCTTCTGGTGAGATAGGCGGGGACAATACCTCGCATTACTACAGCTGCTGAAGCGTAGGGAGGGGAACGAGCAAGCAGCGGCTAGCATGCCCCAACCCGAACTTCCGACCTATGACTCTTATCCCTGCGTGCAAGTATGATACCTATGATATTCAAGTTCTTGAATTAGCACCAATGCTGGCTTGTGGAGGGTAAATGATAAGAGTATCAAGAAAAGCCTGGGAGCCCCGCTGATGCCGTGGCGTCGCTTTGGGGATAAATTTCTAGGCTGTAGTTAGGATTTACAACCTTTCCTACGCCGCTCTGTCAAAGTCTTTGCGAAGCGGAATTTCTCTTTTCCCCATGGGGCAGACCACCCCCCCGACACGGAGCTCAATGGCGCAGCACCCACTATCTATGATACGGTAATCTCTGCCAAAGAGAAACTCCATCTCACTAGCAGTTTTGCTGAGTGACTGTATTTATCGATAAATTTTCGTACTGAAATCTCGGCTTTTTGTACTGAAAGTGCGTGAAATCGGGCAACATATCGGGGAATTAAGGAAGATGGCCTGGTGTTTGGCAAGCACCAGGCCGGTCCGGACGAGCTTAGGTGAGACTTAGATCAGAGCCTGCGTATCATACTATGGGTTAATCCCCCCCGTGCTATCTCGGGTTGCGCTGTATTCATGGGGGATCACTCACGTTGTCTCTAGAGAACTTTCGCGTGATCAAAGGAACTCGGAATCGGCGCCGTGAGCGTCGCAACTAGTAGTCCTGGATAGATGGCTGTAAGTAAACAATCAATGTCTATAAGACAAAAACGAATACTTGAGGAAACATATGTTCCCATCCCCCACATCAAGCAGCTCACCCGGCCAAGGGGATATTCCGTTGACCGGTTAGGCTACTTTCTCTCTTAGCGCGATATCCTAGTGGCGAATAGATTTTTGCTTATCCCGCCCACTAAGCACTTAAGGGTAGACTTATAATTTTGTCTCTCCTGACGCGTAAATGCGGTACTATGTAAACTCTGACTGTGATCCGGGAAAACTAGCCGCTGAATGAGCAATGGGTGTGGAATTGAGTGCATTACAATACCTGAACTAGCCACTTGGTCTGTTTTCCGATAGTGGGGTCTCGCCGTAGTAAATTGGTGATTACCCAAGGATCAATTTTAGGAAGTATGATGGTGCTATAGGACACCAAGAGGGGGGGGTCCTTAGGCTACGCTTTCCGGTGACTTCAAACTGTATCTATTTTTGCTAGCTCTCATATTCTCTTATGGTCTATTCTATGCTACATGGTTCTCTAGGCACCCTTCACCCTGGTGATTCGGCATCGCAAACTGTTTTTGATTCTGATTATCAGGTTGGAGACAACTATCCGCGCGGGAATGTA
Source organism: Tuber melanosporum (assembly GCF_000151645.1). Classification (NCBI taxonomy): domain Eukaryota; kingdom Fungi; phylum Ascomycota; class Pezizomycetes; order Pezizales; family Tuberaceae; genus Tuber; species Tuber melanosporum. The sequence goes on from NW_003299101.1 coordinate 16,301, forward strand.
AGTTTACACTCCGTACCTGCGCCAAGTTCTGCGCCAAGTGTCCTTTCAGCCCCCGGGCCATGAGCAATAGTAGTGAAGATAACACGCCACGCCAGTATAGAGGTATGGAGGTTGTTGGGGCATAAGCTAGTGTTCCGTTCATCCATATCACGATGTAAACACTTCCTGGGAGCTCTCCTGAGTTGGGAAATCATGCTCGATCACTCGAGTGCCTGTTCATATCCGGCCAGCATCGCTTTGGCTGGGCCTGACCGCACTGTATATCTGCAGGGTATCTATAGACCTTCCTTGTCGCTCGCAAGTACTGAGACATCCCACGCTGCCTCCCGCGTACCTTGTGTTGGAATTTCGGGACTCACATGTTTCAATAATGATTGATTAAACTCCTGTCGGATTGCTCCTCGGTATTTGCTCCCTAATGAAGTTTTCTTTCTCTGAACTGAGGATTTAGCCATTCTCGGGCCATGGAGTCAGATGTTGGGCTGTGATACTGTTTTTAAAGAGAAGGGCTTGACAAACCGTAACTTGGAGTCAAGATATGGCCCAACTTGTTATTTTTCACCGGTGATGTTTTTGCGAAGCTTCTCGCGTTCGTTGTTTACTGCCCATCTGGCGATTCTGCCTGTATTGATACTCTACATAATGGTGTTTGGAAATTGGGGGTAAAGCATTCATCTTGGTGCCAAAAGTCTTGAGTATGATAGTTTGGAATTTCGCACCAGGGATGAGCAACTTTAATCTGGGGATCTCTTGATTACTTTGGTAAAATTAGAGTTTGCTGAATTTTTTAGAATCATAATTATGGAATTGGTTCTGGTGAAATAAAGACCACACTCTATCAGTGGGTTTGGCTGAAAAATAGTGTTATTAAGAGCATTAGCGGTGAGAAAAGATATGATATTCATATGATATCTTGAATCTTATATTGGTTTTCAGTAGAAGAGATACGCATATGGGACTTTGCAACATCTCATAGAATGAACCTTTAGTTATCAGCGCTCGCTTGAGGGTGGCAAAAATTGCCCAATTTTTGCTGAAAATGACAAATAATTTTGGGGCCTGTAGTGCTACTTTGGTTAATTCTGTGGTGCTTTTGAGAGATTTGTAAGTCATTAATGTTGCTTACTTCTAGTGTGAGATGCCAAACTACTCGTTGCTTTTGACGCCAGGATTGACCAGTATCATACCATGTGCCGGTTTCAAGACTTCACAACATCCGTTGTTCACAAACATATATAACCCTACCCCACCTGATAAGCCCGAATAAGCTCTCCCTAGATGGCATGATCCGTCCTTTGTCCTTCCTGCAACCCGGGCACCTTCTGCATCCTATAACTCATGGTGCCTTCAACCCCTCTTAAATAAGGTACTGGAGCAAACGATGCCCAGAGTAACGCTCATCCAAATACCTTCTTTCTTTGTGGAAATCTCCTTATAGGGGCTGGGCTATTCACAAGAAAAGCTTCACACCGGCATAACTTGGAAATATATGGGATAGTATCTTACTGATGAGGTTCTACTTCGCAGAGTATTCCGTAACTTTTTGTAGGAGGTTAGTTTAAGGGTAGCAGAGATCGCCGCATTGGGGCTCGAACCTCCAAGACATTTGCTAGGGAGTAGTAGGCAGAGTGAATAGTATGTGGAAGGGGTACGTGGTGGTAGGAAGCATGGAGTTGTGGCGGTTGGAGGTTGCGAAGGTTTAACAGATATGCGGCACCGGTGCCAAGTGATGCGAGCCGGCTCGAGTCTCTTGGCGGCTCGAATGAGGCTCGAGCCGACTCGAGCCCCCCCAGATCAAGGCTCGACGGCTTGAACTGCTCAGCTGATGCCCCTGGACATGTTCTCGATGGATGAAAAGCCATCGGCGTGCAGGGGACGCTATAACTGTGCCAAGGTTCCCGCCACTTCGAAAGACGCTAGGTGACCTTCGAAGATTGACGGCACTCCTACGGAGTGCCGGACAGTTCAACAAGATGGACAGCTCAACGGAACGATACTAAGGCTACCACCTTTCTTCCCCCACAACCACTCCTGGTTCCACCATGCCTCACTATGTCTGCTGAAGCTTACTCCACAATTGAAGCCCAAATCCAAGAAGCAATTGAGGTCCTCAATGGAGAAGGAAACCAGAAAGTGGACTCCATTGCACAGGAGTTCAATGTCCCTAAAGAACGCCTGCGTGCATGACAGTATGGTCTACAATCTCGTCAAGAATGAGTTTCACCAAATAGGAAACTGTGTAAAGCCCAAGAGATGGGTTTATGTCAGTATCTTAATCGATTGGATGAGATAGAAATTCCACCATGATACCATCTCATCAGAAAATATGCAAACTTAATCCTCCTCTGCTCACATTCAGATCCCACAACTCCACCACCAAGTGTTAGTAAGAAGTAAACACACCAGTTCCTCTCCTGACATCCCAAATACAAGATGTAACCGGTACGGGTACTTGGTTATTGGTTTTGTTTTATGTTTCGTTTTAAGTATCGCTTTGATACTTGGTTAGTTTTAAGTATCGTTTGATACTTGGTTTTGTTTTATGTTTTGTTTTAAGTATCGCTTTGATACTTGGTTAGTTTTAAGTATCGTTTGATACTTGGTTTTGTTTTATGTTTTATTTTAAGTATCGCTTTGATACTTAAGGAGTTTTACCAAAGTGTATCGATTGATACCTTTGATTAGTTTCGTTCATGTTGAGACATGAACAGATTTGTGTATTTAAAGACCGCCTGTTTCTACGATAGAAAGGGCAGACTTCGACAGACAGTATTTCAATATACTTGGTTGAACGGTTACTTCTTTGTTCCTCAGGACACCCTCGAAGCCTCCTTTAGTTCTCAGCTCTTGCCTCCTCTCTGGAAGAGCAGGCCACCTGCCAACTATCGTATCTATTACCAATAACGTGATTAGCACCTTGCGAACACGTTACATTTTTTTAACCTCAGCAAGTGGTTAAGAACCTGTCCCCGGATTTAGGCCTAATCAACCTATCGATATCCACCAGAATGCTAGCAGAGAGAAGCGGCAGAATCACAGCACGTTCGGCTTTGTCTCTAACCCAAGATAGAGTCTTTGACGACCAGGAGTGGGAAGCAAATCCCACGGCAAGACCTTACAAAAAAGAAACAACCCCGGCGCTCTGCTAAAGAGCTGGGCGATCCTGTAAACATGGAAGACACACAACCTCCAGGAGAATTCCCTTCTACTCCAGCAACGAAGCCTTCCTTTGAACCTCCAATCGACCCCGAAGCCAGCAGCGAATCAGACATGACTAGCACAGGAGGAGGGCCTTCTGGAGGAGGAAAATCTCGGGCTAGGCCTGCAGAAGAGGAGGTTCCCACAGCATTTGAACCCCCTAAATTTAAACTCCACCTCCCAGCAAAGTTCACAGGAGAAGGAAAAGACCTCAAACCTGAAGCCTTTGAACGATGGGCGACGGAACTCTCACACTTCCTACTCTTACAAGGAAAAGATGTGGAAGATCCTACAACCGGACTTATCATTGGATCATTTTGCGAAGGAAAGGCAACCGACGCATACCACCAATGCTATAAGGATTTCGGTGGAAATGTAAGATTAAGAGGAACTACAGTTCTCGATTACCTGAAAGGACAATTCCAATCCTCTATAACCAACGACCTCCTATACAACAAATTCAACCAGCTCCAGCAAGTTAACGGAACGCACGTCAAGCGAATCACCGATGTGGCTACGGACCTGATGATGTACAAGGATTGAATGGAGAGAGGAAGTATCTCCAAATACATCCTGAAGCGACGATTCTACGACGCTATGCACCCTACACTCCGGAGAGAAGTAGAACCACTCGAGGAAGATGGCGATGATATTGCAGTAATAATTGCAAGAGCAGAACGAAAGGACGCCATTCTCCATGAAACCAAGGCCTACAAAACACAGACATCCTCTAGTAGGAATAGCCAGCCATGGCACAAAGCCTACAGCAACTCTGAAGAAGATACCCCACGGGTTTTCAAAAGGAAAACAAAATACTCCAAAGAATCAAGACGGCAGAAAGGAGAGTGTTTTGAATGTGGAAAAACAGGACACATGGCAAAGAACTGTCCTACGAAGAAAGGGAAAGGAAAGGCAATTAAGCAAGAGGCATCGACCAACAATGTGGAAAGCTATAATACCCAATCCAGTAAATATGAAGAGATCCATATCGGGTATATCGATGTGGAATGCAATAGTGTTCGACCTCTGGCTGGATTCAAAGCACACACCGCCCTGGAAGGTACTATCCTGATCAATGATAAAAGGGCTCGAGTCCTATTCGACACTGGCGCAATCGGAAGAGATATGATCAGAAATGCCTGTGTCTCTGCCCATGGACTCCCAACTCGAGACCTTAACCAACCCATACCAGTCAATATGGTAGTAAAAGGATCACGATCCACAAGCCATAAAACCTGTAGTGCGACCATTCAACTTGGTTCTGCAGTCCTACCCCCCCAGGAAATGCTGGTTGGAAACTTAGCCAAATACGATGCCCTAATAGGCATGCCATTCTTGAACTGCCACAAAGCTATAATCAAGTGTGGGGAATCAACCATCGATTTCCCAGATCAGAAGGTCAGAGTCTCATGGAAGCCAACAAGCGGAGAATACCGAGCCGCAGTCTGTGAAGCAACAACCCAAAAACTATTGGATGAATACTCTGATGTTTTCCCTGATCAAATACCCGAAGAACTACCGCCTATGAGAGAAGTGAACCACCACATTCGCCTCCGAGACCCCTCCAATCTCAAGAACCAACCTACTTACTCTATTCCTGACGCATACAAAAGCCCACTTTGTGATTGGATAAACCAACAACAAAGAAGAGGAGTCATCTACCGGGCAGAAGCCCCAGGTGCCACTCCTATGTTTGTTCAACCCAAAGCAGATGGCAAAAGAATCCGCCCCTTGGTTGACCTTAAACAACGGAACGAAAACACAGTCATGGACAGCTCCGCTATCCCAAACCAAACCCAGATTCTAAATGCAGTTGGACGGGCTAGGTTCCGAAGTAAGATTGACCTAAGCGATGCCTACTTCCAAACAAGGTTAGATCCAGAAAGCGAATGATACAACAGTTTCAAAACACCCTTCGAAAGTTTCATTAGCCGAGTTATGTTACAAGGTGATATGAATGTGTCCGCCACCTTTATGCGAATTATGGAAAACCTCCTGAGCGAATACCTCCACCATTTTGTTTGGGTCTATATTGATGATATTCTCATCTTCTCGAATACCGTAACAGAACACGCCTACCATATAGGTTTGGTTTGTACCAAACTTAGGGAAGCTAAATTCTACGCTAGCAGAAACAAATCAATCCTGTTCGCTGACAGACTCGATATTCTAGGACATGTTATAGATGATGAAGGAATACATGCAGCCCCAGGAAAAATAGCCTGTTTAATGGAATGGTCAACACCCCGGAATCAAAAGAAACTCATGCGATTCCTAGGACTAGTCAACTATATTGCCCAGTTCCTACCACACCATGCCACTGTAACAGCGCCGCTCACAGACCTTACCGGCAATGCAGAATTTGTCTGGACCCACACCCATGACCAAGCCTTTACCAACATCAAGGAATTGATAAAAAACGCCAACGTTATACAACCTATCGACTACAGCAGACCAGAACCAATATGGCTGATTACTGATACATCGGATGTTGGAGTTGGAGCATGAGTTGGACAAGGAGCCTCCCATGAAACGGCAAGACCGGCCGCTTTACACAGCAGAAAGTTCACTAATTCACAGATGAACTATGGAACAACAGACAAAGAAGCCCTTGCTGTGATTGATGCCCTCGCCGCTTTCAACCACATCCTCATGGGTAATACCTTCACTATTGTTACCGACCACCAACCTCTCACTAATCTTAAAACAGAAAGAATACCTGGAAGAAGAAGAACAAGATGGATAGGCGAAAACAGCAAATACAATGCAAAAATCATCTACACCCCTGGAAGAACGAACTATTTAGCTGATACTCTCTCCCGCCTATATGAGAATCAAGACCTCGCAAACCCTCCTCTTGTTCACGACCACACAAGACAAAGTGAGGACAGCCCTGACGACACCTCCTATGAACAAGAACCATCGATGGCTACTGCCAGCTCTGCCACTCCCTCCAACCCTTTCTCTTACACCATGTACAGTGCTGCCGGAACAGAACGAGGAAAGGACATTGATGAAGAATGGAAAGACAATTGCATGCTCCGCAGCACACCTCCTCACGAACTTGAACAAAGCAGACTCCACTGGTCCCACTGTTATCATGACACCTGCCCTTTTTACCAGACTGAGATTAAGTTCGGCAACAGATACCAGCGACCCTACTATATGCCTGCTGACGATTCCAAAGACACCAGCTTCGACACCGTAGAAGGAGCAGAAGAGATGATCGATGAAGATGAATCGATCCAACCTCCTCATACCCTTAATCCTGTTCCAACACGATACCAAGGTCTTGAAGAGCTCGAACAAGCAGCAGCCTACGTGGATCCAATATCCTATCTACACCCCCCACAGTCAGCCCCGCCATCCTCTCCACCCATAATTGATTCACGACCACTGTATAGTGGACCCTTACGAGTATACAACAATGAAACCATTGTCTCGGTCATACCCCCTACTATTCCCGCACACCGTCGACAACTCTATGAAACCTTTGAGGAAGAGGAAACCCCAATCGAACCGACAAGAGGATCCCTAATCGAGGAGGAACGAGATGTTAGATCAACAACTGAAGAATTAACCTCCTCCTTCCGATGCCAAATGATAACAGGATACCACCATGACCCGATTTACTTCAAAGCCATGGATAGCTCCAGGCATGGAGACCTCGCCCCCTACAACATATCCAATGGAATGGTCTACACTAGCACCCGTTATGGTGAACATTGCCTATACATCTCGAAAGGCCATATGTTCAATGGAATAACTATTAGGGAATATGTTATTACCGAAATCCACAACAAAGGACACCATAGTGCGGATCGCAACCTCCAATATGCCTCAGAATATGTTTACTGGCCTGAAATGCGAAAGGACTTCCGCGATTTTGTCAAGCAATGCGAACTCTGTCAGGCAAACAAGGAGCGAACACAACTTCCTGAAGGAAAAGCTCAGACCCTCCAACTACCATGTGAAATATTTGAATCCTATGCCATCGATTTCACAGGACCATTCAACAAGTCCGCCGGATATGATACCATCCTGGTAGCTGTGGATCGATTTTCCGGATACACCTGGTTAATACCAATAAAGGTTACCGATTCCTCCAAAGACACCTGGAATAACCTCCAACGATACTTGTTTACCTCCCACGGGTACCCCTTATCTATTGTCAGTGATGCTGATCCCCGCTTTACCGCCAGATTCTGGAAGCAAACCTTGACCTCCCTCGGAATAAACCACATTATGGCTGCCCCAGGATACCATGAGACTAATGGCCAAGCAGAACGAAAAATCCGCGAAGTTAAGACCGGAATTAGAAACATGATCAATGAACGACAAACCAACTGGGAACCAGCCCTTGTCGAACTCGCTTCATATATCAATGCCGGATTTTCAGAAACCTTGGGGATGTCACCATACAAGGCAGTCTTTGGCCGCCAATACCCTCTCCTACCTATATCTCTATTCAAGAACTCCTCAGTCCCTGCCTCCGATGACCACTTAAACCGCCATCAAGCGATTCGGAATGACGCTTTCCAAGCTGTTAAGGCTGCCCAATTCCGAAGCACCACTACTGCTCAGAAGCGACGACGCAAACATGTCCCTATTTCACCAGGTGATATGCTCATGGTACATGGAAACATGTTCATCACCAATGTTGGACGTAGCAAGAAACTTCAACCCCGATGGCGAGGACCTTTCAAGGTCTTATCCTTTGATGAACATACAGAGAACTACACTGTCCAGATGGATGGATGCATGTACTGCCGCAATACTGCAGTATTCCATGCCTCAGCTGTCAAACGATTCCACCCAAATGACGACTCTAAGTTCCCTGGAAGAACCCACTCTCGACCCGCACCTATCATTATTGAGAAGAAAGATGAATGGGAAGTTGAAGAAATCCAAGACCACCGCCTTTGGCATGGAAATGATCAGTTCTTAGTCAAATGGAAAGGATACCCAACGAGCGAAAACAGTTGGGAACTACTGGAAGGACTAGAGCATGCTATGGATATGGTGAATGAATGGTGGAAAGACAATATGCAAATGGATCCCTTCCCCCAACTATAAACTACATCACTATGTGCTGGACACCCACGATGCCAGAAACTGAGCGATGGCATGCAGAACTTGAAACTAGAGATGGATTTTGGGCACCATACTTTGAGTCTGAATTTGAGAGCAGCGATGAGGAGAATCAAGCTATGGAGCAGGCCCTCGACAACTTTATCTAGTCACCAATCACCATCCGAATACCATAACGATGTCAAACTATGTGGAACTCAATGTGAGGTTGCGACAACAGATTGTTGGACTGTTGTTGAACCGCGATGTTATCCAACTTGAAGACTACTTCGAAATCCTCTGGATAGACTACTGTCCTGATTGCGATCATGCTTGGGTTGATGTACAGCACGAATCTGGTATTTGTGACTACTGTGATTTAGATTTCTTCGAGTCTAAGTGTTTCCTTAGAGTTTTCTCTTGTCCCTGGTGTGACACTTACGATGAAGAGTTTTTAGCGGAAACTGAAGCCTTTAGTTTCTCAGACTCCGCTTTTGATGATTATTAGGTTTTGTTTGTTTAAACAGTTGTTTTGTTTTGGGGAATGTAACCGGTACGGGTACTTGGTTATTGGTTTTGTTTTATGTTTTGTTTTAAGTATCGCTTTGATACTTGGTTAGTTTTAAGTATCGTTTGATACTTGGTTTTGTTTTATGTTTTGTTTTAAGTATCGCTTTGATACTTGGTTAGTTTTAAGTATCGTTTGATACTTGGTTTTGTTTTATGTTTTGTTTTAAGTATCGCTTTGATACTTGGTTAGTTTTAAGTATCGTTTGATACTTGGTTTTGTTTTATGTTTTGTTTTAAGTATCACTTTGATACTTGGTTAGTTTTAAGTATCGTTTGATAATTGGTTTTGTTTTATGTTTTATTTTAAGTATCGCTTTGATACTTAAGGAGTTTTACCAAAGTGTATCGATTGATACCTTTGATTAGTTTCGTTCATGTTGAGACATGAACAGATTTGTGTATTTAAAGACCGCCTGTTTCTACGATAGAAAGGGCAGACTTCGACAGACAGTATTTCAATATACTTGGTTGAACGGTTACTTCTCTGTTCCTCAGGACACCCTCGAAGCCTCCTTTAGTTCTCAGCTCCCGCCTCCTCTCTGGAAGAGCAGGCCACCTGCCAACTATCGTATCTATTACCGATAACGTGATTAGCACCTTGCGCACACGTTACACAAGATCTGAAAACAGAAATCTCTTGGTGTAGATCAAAAAAGGTCTCATCATAGTGATGATCTGTGTGATTGGTATCTACGAAATAAGAAAGTGACTGAAGAAAAGGAAATTTTGGATGTTGATTCCTATAATATTGATGAAACAGGATTTAGGTTTGGGATTGGGAGAGACCATTGGGTTGTAACTTGAGAGCTAACGCATTCGATATATATAGCTAGTTCAAGTTATCGCAAGTTAGCAATTATAATTGAAACTATTAGCGGCGATGTAACGTGTTCGCAAGGTGCTAATCACGTTAATGGTAATAGGTACGATAGTTGGCAGGTGGCCTGCTCTTCCAGAGAGGAGGTGAGAGCTGAGAACTAAAGGAGGCTTCGAGGGTGTACTGAGGAACAGAGAAGTAACCGTTCAACCAAGTATATTGAAATACTGTCTGTCGAAGTCTGCCCTTTCTATCGTAGAAACAGGCGGTCTTTAAATACACAAATCTGTTCATGTCTTATCATGAATGAAACTAATCAAAAGGTATCAATCGATACACTTTGGTAAAACTCCTTAAGTATTAAAGTGATACTTAAAATAAAACATAAAACAAAACCAAGTATCAAACGATACTTAAAACTAATCAAGTACCCGTACGGGTTACAGGCGATGGTGGAGTACTTTCCCCTATAGTTATTGTTCCCAGCATACTTTATATAGAAGATTGGTATTTGCAGACAGATCTGCCTGGTGATGTCTTGGTTGGGATTTTGGAAACAGGATATTCAAACGATATGCATGCCATGGACTGGCTTCACCATTTCGAAAAGTACTCCAGTCGCCGGCAAGTTGGAGCTTGGAGATTGCTTCTCCTTGATAGACATGATTCACACTGTACAAGAGAGTTTATACAGTTTTGTGATGATCACAAGATTTTACTCTTTTGTTTTCCTCCTCATTATACCCATTTATTACAGCCACTTTGTAACCGGTACGGGTACTCGGTTATTGGTTTTGTTTTATGTTTTATTTTAAGTATCACTCTGATACTTGGTTTGTTTTAAGTATTGTTTGATACTTGGTTTGTTTTAAGTATCGTTTGATACTTGGTTTTGTTTTATGTTTCGCTTTAAGTATCGCTTTGATACTTGGTTTGTTTTAAGTATCGTTTGATACTTGGTTTTGTTTTATGTTTTGTTTTAAGTATCGCTTTGATACTTATTTAGTTTTACCAGAGTGTATCGATTGATACCTTTGATTAGTTTCGTTTATGCTAGACATGAACAGATTTGTATATTTAAAGACCGCCTGTTTCTACGATAGAAAAGGCAGACTTCGACAGACAGTATTTCAATATACTTGGTTGAACGGTTACTTCTTTGTTCCTCAGTACACCCCCGAAGCCTCCTTTAGTTCTCAGCTCTCGCCTCCTCTCTGGAAGAGCAGGCCACCTGCCAACTATCGTATCCATTTCCGATAAGCGTGATGTTAGCACCTTGCGAACACATTACACACTTGATGTGGTTGTATTCCAGCCTTATAAACATTACTATGCAGAGAAGGTTGATTCTGCTACACGAAGTGGGTGTTCTGAGTTTGGCAAGATTGAATTTTTTAATGCACTCAACTCTATCCGTTCTCTTACATTCACGCCTACAACAATTCGCTCTGTCTTCCGAAAGACCAAATTGATTTCTTTCAATCCTGATATTGTACTGGAGAAGCTTATAGAGCAGGAATTCCATCATGCTCAAACTCCATCCACATCTCTGCAACAGGTGGAACTCCTACCTACAACTCCCCAAATGGTTCGGACTCTTAAAAGACATCCAGATAGTCTTCTATCAAACATTGGCAAACTCTCACCATCGACGAGCAAGAGTCTATGAATGTTCGTTAAGGGGAGCCTCGTACAGGCACATACGGCAGGCCAGGCACTTGATGATCTTACGCAAACGAAAGCCGCTGAACTTGCTCGTGCTACAAGACAGAAACGGAGCTGAAGGTCTCTTCAGAAGGGCGGGACTATGAATGTTGATGAGGCAAGGGTAATGGTACAGCAGAAAAAGCAGGACAGCATTGAAAAGTAGGTTCAGCAGGCACAGCATGCACTTGATGTGGTGACAAAAGCAGCAGAAAAGAAGGTCAAGAAACAATGGAAGGAAATTTCTAGGCAAAAATGTGAGCAGCTGTGAGGGATCAGAATAAGAGGCAAAAGCTTCAGAAAGATTTGTTTCATAAAGTAGGGCGTTCTGTGGTTGACAATTTCAATAATTCTACCCATGTATAATAAAAGTTCCATTGAGCTGTCCATCTCGTTAAACTGTCCGGCACTCCTACGGAGTGCCGTCAATCTTCGTAGGTCGCCTAGCGTCTTTCGAAGTGGCGGGAACCTTGGCACGGTTATTAGCGAGGGGGAAAAAATCGGGTTAATTTACCTTGACCTTAGCTAGACTCACAGCTCGGCCTCGTTTCTGTGCCCCACATTGCATCTGTGCCGGCGAAAGGATCGCTCCGGTAGTAATGCAGTGCATAAGTGTGCAAAGTCATGTCATCTAGATACAGTTGAGCGCGGAGAGTGGAGACTGCCGTAGTACTTGACAGGTCGTGACCAGCCTGTCACACAAGGACACTCTTGTCAGCAAACAGCGAGTATGATTGGTTCGGGGGTCTAGACTTGCCCTCAGCGCATTTTTCTCTACCCAATTCTCCTCCCCGCGAATTATCTCCGCTATGTTTGCGAATACAATTCCTTCTTGTGATACAAGGTGACTTGTACCCCGTCTGATGATGTTTTTCCAGATTGCTCCCCGTGTATGTGGGGTAGCCTGCGATCTCAGTGCGCCTGGCCATGGGTAATGTGCCATATTAGTAAATTGTGTTTTACGCAGAGCGGGAATTGGGAGAAGAGGTGAGGTAGCCGCTTATCGTTCTGTGGCTGAGAGTGTCCTTTGCACTGGGCGTCTTGTAGGTATATTAGCTATGGAGCCGTTGCCGAACTTTTCGAGCCCTGAGAACCATGGGCCGTTACTGCTGCTGGGATCCTCTTGTATGCCTTCTAGCTAACTGTGTGTGTGGAAAATTCCTAGGCGCTTTTTGAGGGAGTGGACCTTAGAGGTTACAGGGGAGATTGGACCGTTGGGCTTTGGGGGGCATAAATTATTGTTTGAGTCGGAGTTGTGGTAAGGGGATCTTTAAGGAGAAGGTTGATGGTGTTCTAGGGGGGAAGGGGGGAACCATTTCTTTAAATATTTCAGACATTGGGTGTGGATGGAGCAGATCCATGCTTGCATTTGTGAGATCCTGTGTCAGAAGTCCCACATACAGTACAAGCGAATGAATGGGACACCTGACGCCTCCTGGAGCACCAAAGGCAGGGATTCGTATTTGCATCATGACAGCCCGAACTTCAAGGTATGTTTCTCTAGGTGGAAGTGAATACAGGGCTTTATCCCCGGGTTTGTTAGAGGTGGGGTGAGTTTGTTGTATTTTCTATGGCTAAGCGGATCATGAGTTCTCATTAGGTAAATTGTGTTTGATCTGGCTCTTGATGGGTGATCGGTATCTGCAGTCAGGAGAGGGGTCGGCATCAGGTATTATTCTACTGGGGTATGTGGATATTCGTCTTGTATCTCTCACCTGTTCTGGAACTTTGTAATTTACCCTGCAAGAGTCTATAAATTGTGTTGGAGTGTTAAAATGTTGGAACTATGGTAGAAATAGACTCTAAGGAATATTGAGTGAGGATATTGGTCTTATTGTTGCTCAAGGTTTGTGAGTTATGGAAGGATAGTGGCACCGCTATGTGAACGCATCAGTATTGGAGTACTCTAAGAAGGATCTGTAGTTTGTAGTTCGGTTGAGGGGAGCTGGATTTACAACCTAGGGTCATACGAACTTGGCACTAGATCGATATTTATAGTAGCTATTGCCTGTATCTTAGTCTAATGGCCAGTGTCTTAGATTTCCTTGTAGAAAAACTGGATTCTCCTCAAGGGTAGTAATTCTTGGGGAAGTGTATGGGGTGGGAATCAGGAGAGGCCTTTTGCTCCTAACAGCAATATGTACTATGGCTATGGCATCGGCTCTTGACTAGGGAGTTTCGATTAGGAGAAAGGTCTCATGGTACTGTAGGGTGACAAACTGCTTGCCGCTGCCATTGTGGGTAGGTATTCGGTGGATGTGATTTGGTGGAGTCCCAAGATCTTACCTCAACTGATGATTGTTCCTAGGTAACGTCTGTAGCGTTCCCAGAGATCTTGTATCATGCCTTGGTGTGAACTCTTTTTAGTGCTCCGAGTAGCCTAGTGGGAGTCGAAAGAGAAATTTAATACTTTGATATGCTTCAGGCCATTTGGGTGATATCTTATTCAAAATAGATAGCATTTTTCATATCAGGAGTAACTGATGCGGATTGAGCAACGAGGTGATGTGCCGGGCTACAAATTGAGTTAGGAGTGTCCGGAACGAAGAGTTTAATATCTCTGACGACTAGTGCCAATAATCGGCTGTAGTGAGTCCTGTTCTTAATACCAGTGCCTTCATTCTAATACGACTCTTCCATGTCGTTGCCCAAATCCTGTGACCGTGATCGGGGGTGTTCTGGGACCGTACAACTTAATATCATCCATGGATCTGGAGAGGGAAGTTCCCTCAGTGCCAGTCAGGCAGGAATGGCAAATTATCATACTTTGACCCATGGCACTGCAGTATGATACAGTACTCATTGGTTCATTTGCTATCTGGACGCTACGAACCCTAATCCTGTATTGGCTTTGTCCAACGGTCTACTACTTTCGGCCGGCCCTTAAAAATCAGAACTATGTCCCGTAACACTGGAAATTTTTCTGTACAGAAACCACCCATTCAGCTATCCGGTGTAAGACTTTTTTATTTTTCCTACCGTTTCCGAGGGTTTCCTGAAGCCTGGCGGAGTGGGCAAAGATGGTCGTCACAAAGAATTTGGTGCCAAACGCTGGGTTTGTTTCTTCAAACCGCACAGAGTATCCACTTTGAACTCTAGTTCCTGATACCGATATATTGGGTTCACCTTGATCTAGAGCATTGGCTATATTTTAATTTTAATTTTTAAGATGGTATTTATGCACTTAAGAGGGGTGAAAAGTTGGGGGCGTTTGTGTAAGGGTAGGTGGGTTAGGGTTACCAGTGTCTGGGTAGCGAAGTGGATCAGTGGGTGCTCTCACAGCCATTGCCAAATATCTTCCACAAGCCAAAATTGGAGCCTGCTGTAAGGGTACTGTATAGTAAATGTTCTGCTGTTCAGCAAGAAGATGGGTTCATGAATTATCACTCGGTGTGTTATCTGTGCTGTGGGTTGTCGTCGTAAGGTGCTAATTAACCAAAGCTTGCACCACCCAATGTCCATGTGAAATCCCAGCATACTAGATATCGGCATTCCAAAAGACTTTAAGAAAAAATACCTCTGGTAATTTCGTAGAGGCTCTCTTTGCAGGGGTATCTTGAGGTTAGCTGTTTGAAGGTGGACAACATCTTCCATTCTAACTCCGACCGCAGCGGTAGGTGAATGGCCTTGGAGTAAAAACGGTCACTTCCCACTCACTATTTAAATGATCGTACTGGTAGAAATTGTAAGACACACTCCAAAAAGGGGGCCGCTCCTAATTTAGAAATTTTGGAACTGTATGGGAGGGTGGTAGCGGGGTGGATCGATTGGTAACTGAAGAGGCAGCGAATACGGGAGCTACAGTATAGATAAATCAGAGTAGCAAAGATCTCCCAAGACTATGTTGTCAGAATACAGAACGCTAGTAGATAATGCTTTTGTAAATATGAAGTGTTTACTCTTTTTTTCATCCCCAGTAGCTCAGGGTCTTGATTTGTGATACGTCTGAGCGAGATTGCTCCGGTGCTGGGCGGTTCCTGGTGAGTTCCCCACTGGTAGGTCTCGTGATGCGGATAGAGGGCAGAGGTAGGAGGGTCGTGGGTTTTCTCGTTACTTGAGTAAGTAAAATTAATGAAGGCGCTTGACGAATAACACTTGCACAATAGCTTATCGTTATATGTGGCGGTTAAGCTCTGCTAAGCTAAGCTAAGCAAAAAAAGCAAATATGGTAGCGTGCTGTATCGGTAGACGGAGGAAGAACCGTCGAACCCCCTTGTCCTGACACGAAGGATTCAGATGAAGTGATCCTTAGTAAATTTGATTGGCTTAGCTTTAAGCGTTGCGTTATTATCCCTCTCTCATGCTGTCTTCATGAAACTCTGGCACTTTCTCTCCATTCGATCCTGCTTTCTTGTGCGTTGAGGGTCGGCTTCTTTTTTTGCTTGCTCCTTGGGATTTATTAGGGATTGCATTAGGGAGGTATTGCTACAAGCACGGCCATTGGAACATGAACTATCCTTATTTTTGTGGTGAATTATGTGCGCTGCAACAACTTCAGAACGCTGAACTTTTGCTAAGCACAGTATAAAACTTGGTGTTGGTTGGGAAATCTTCTCCGAGAATTGGTGTGAGCTGCACCAACTTTCGGTAAACAAAAGTGTAAAAATGGCCCCCTTTTACGACAGTCTTACTTATCCAGGAGCTGTTCTTAAGACTGTGCAAAGTTGAGCGACTGAGCACTATTGAGAATTTGGAAAGGTAAGTGCCATTGTTCTGGTGATAGGGGTAGTTCAAGTTATGGCCGTCGTAGCGAAACCTCCCTATTGGGTACGGGAGTGTATCGTATGAAGCTTTTCTCGGTTTTCAGAGTTCGGCCCAGTTTGGTGAGTTAAGCGGGGCGTAGGGCTTTTTGGAACGTTGAAATTAGATACGGATACCGGCACAAATTCTACTATCACTCTATCGTTCCCTCTATTGAAGGTTCTGGATCGATGTTAGTTGTTTGAGATAGATTGTGGAGGTTTCGGGAGTCTGGCAGAGAGTTCAGAGGTTCAATGGATTGGTGTGGAGGTTCAGAGATTGACAGGAGATTCTCCGGACGTGTATTTCCTTTGTTATCACGGGAGTGTATAGAGGAAAGGGTAGCATGCTTGGAGAGATACGGATAGGTATGGTGATTCATGGAATGATGAGGATACATTGTTTATGTTTTACTTATACACCTGTCTTTACCGTTAGTTTAGAAAAGAACGAACGAAGTTGTTTTTCCCTTACCTTATGCTCTTGTGCACGTCCTACCACAGCTCCCACATAGTCCTTTAGTTTCTCTCTATCGCTGCGCGAGTCAATCATTAACTGATATACTCATTTACAAGACCCCCAGCTTCACCTACATCTTACAAGAGTACCCATTGACGATTCTTTGTCTGAAAATTTCTCTAGGGTTCGTGAGATACTTTGCGGTAGGTTACGCTTACCCTATACGAATATGGGTATTACATGGGTGCATCCGGATGTATAGAGTGCCTGATAAACGAAACAATACTCTTCAGTAAGGGTTATACGTCCTAATCCGCCACGGGATGGGTCCGGCATGAAAGAGAGCAGCCCGAGTGAGGGTTTCAATGGGGGTCATTCAACTGCCACAGTAAAGCTGCGCAAGAAGTTATGATTTACTGTTGGTATCAATTACAGTTAATCTCGTATTCTGGAGTCAAATTGTGATGACTCCGGGAGAGCACTTCTGGAGGCTTGAACAACGTCTAAGCGGTTAATCTATCGCGCAGTCGGTCGAGAGTTTCCCTCTAGCGAGACGTGCAAACTATGAACGGCAGAGGGAGTCGTACAAATGTCGGGTCGGTATGGGAGGTGATACGAGCCTAGCGGCGAAAGATACATGGTGCCCCAGGAATATAGGCATTCAAATTGGCAACGGAAACTCTACTGTGCGATGGCTCTAACGATAGTTTGGGAGCCAAGGCATCACCATGGGAGAGTGATGTATGATATTTGGAGAGGCGGTTCGCACTGTCTCGGAGGTGGGTATTGTGGCAGTTGGTTGTGCTCAGCGAGGTGGAGTGGGGGTAAGTTTCTTTTGTCTCTGAGACCCTACAGTCATGGGTGCCAGTTAAGTTCATGGGAAGGCAATAGGGTCTTCATCGTATGGAATAATGTGATAATGTGTTTTTTTACGACAGAAATCAGTGAGAAATAAAGTCTAAAAAATATGGGACCAAATAACACCCTTGAACCATTTCCTGCCCTCTGCTGTCCCCCCTGCGAGATCTATCCCTTATACAATATTCATTCCACCTCCCGAGACCCTTCTCTCCCACGGAGTAGATATGGGATTTTGTTCTAGATGGACCTCGTATTCTGGGTTTTGAAAGCTCAGTTGACCGATACAGTTGACGACAAATACCGGGCTAAGTATCGTGAATTAGCTATTATAATATTATTACATCATATCATACCACCCGAGGGAAAGGGTCTTGAAGGGCTGTTGTGGGCAAACCCTTACCGAAGTTCTTGATTTCTAGTGGGCAACTATTTGGCTATCAGCATACATGTATGATAAGAAGCACCTGAGGAAATGACAGGCCCAAGCAAGATAGGGTCGAAACAAATTAACTTACAAGAGGCTGTGCTGGCTCCCAGAACCTCCAGTTGGGAAATAATTGGAGCAGACAGACAATAGCCGTGATTATTGTGAAGACGATGGTGATGATTTCTCCGGTTCGAAGTTCGTTTGCTTGTTCATCGACCATCGATTCAACCTTTTCTTCTTCTATTCGTTTGGTACGATCTCTATGCGGTACACTGCGAATTTTGGGGTAATTGAGGGCTTGTTCGGGTTGAATGTTGGCCGGGAAAATTGGGGATATGAAATCTGATTTATGTCAAGCTACGCTACTTACCCCCCTGGGCTGGGCAACTATGACAATGTATTTATGATCCCGCCGGTGTGGAGAGCGTGGCATTGCAAACCAGACCCGCGCAAAAGTTGGCTCAACTCGGGGGGATGAGTTAGGCAGACAAGAAGGATGATCCACACCCGCAAGAAGGCAGAAAGAGAAGGGTGGTGTCAGGGGTTGACTTCGTCACGCGTGAACCTGACAGTTACAGCAAGGGATACGATTACCGTACGAAACTGGAATTTGGTTTTATGATTGGTGAATTGCTCATGGCGTGAACGGGGTGACACTCAGACCTCACATATCAATTTGCTTGAAATTATGATAGCATTTCGTCGGTGATTGCTTTTTCCGCATGGTCCTGCCAACACACCGGTGCAACCTACAGGCACATGTCTCCAACGGGCCAAGTAAGAATTTCGAGGCAAATGCGATGGCGGATGATTTACCGCTACTCGAGTGCGGTGCTGGAGGAGGGGAGTTTAGAAGGTCTGGGGCACAGTTCGCCATGTCGAGATAGCCTCTATCGTATATGATACTCAAGTAAAGAGTTTAGGGGGGGTACCCGAAGATCACCGCTCCCCACCTAGGGGGTTATATACCTCCCGGAAAAGTGTTTCGTCTTTGAATGCTCTTCAAGAGGCAACAAAAACTAGTGGAGTAAGCTTTTGAGGTGGAAAATAAAGCCCGAATCCTAGGCTAATAATCGAAAAATAATAGAAAATTAAATAAATTTTGGGTTTTGAGAAAGTAGTGAGGGAAGAAATGGAGGTCAATGGTTTTCTTAGGGGAGTACGGTAATCGGGATTAGCATACTTTCCTTAAGTTGTTCATAACAGCTATCAATTGCAACCTAAATAGGCTCTATTGCTAAACATCGGGAGCGTGATTAGGCTCGGGCTACAGAGGTATCCCACTTTCACCACCCGAGCGAATCGTGCCCCGGGACTGCTGGGCCCCCACTGGATCAAGGCTCGCGGGGGGCCTTCCGTGGGGTGATAGGGTTATTTGGTCATTTGGGCTGATAATATGACAGGGGATTCAGACAGATCTTACGCTAAGTTAAAGTGCTAACCTGTTCACTTTTTCACTGGTGGTGTCTATTTACTTTTTCACTGGTAGTTTCTATTTACTTTTTTACTGGCGGTGTATGCTGGCTTTTTCACTGGTGGTGTCTGTTCTTTATTTCGCTGGCGGTCAGCCGGTCGCTGGCGTCTACAAGGAGGCAGAAATGTAGGCGGCCAAAAGGGTGCTGGTACGGGGGGGGGGTGCTGGAACTACAGTATACACGCTGTCTCACTTCGCACCCCTAGAGCAAAAAGCTACGATACCAGAATAGAACAACGGGAACACTTACGAGTAGAACTGCAGGGAATTGCGACCTTCGTTCCTATTATGAGATCGACATTCGATGGGCTAAGGTTCGTTGACCAGCTGAATACCTCTGATGCGGTACTCTACTCCATTTCATTGTTATCATGTGTCCTTGTGCAGAATATTCTTCGCGTAAACTGCGTTGTTTAGCAGATCCTTGTCTTCGTTCGAGTGTGGAGACGATAGGCACAAATTCCATGAATTACAGGTGAACTAGAATGGGCTAGCAAGGGTCAGAGGGGGCGATGCTTTTGAGACGGGGGGGGGGGTCCGATTGCAGAGTGGAATGGCATTTCGAAAAAAAAAAGTCCCTACAGGAGGCCACAATTTCATCGGTTTAGGTAATGAGCTCAGCCTTCCTGTAAAGACCATCAGTCTCGCAACACATCCTGCTCGAGCTAAAACTGAAAACAGGGATCTTCGAACGAGATTTCTTCGAAAGGGGCCTCGGCGGTGTTGACATACCGGTAGCGGTATTTTATAGCACTTGGGGGGTCACTCGGAGAAAGGCGGGCTTGAAAATACTTGAGAGAAACTTTTTTAAGGCACTCGCCGGATTACTGATATGGTACTGTACTGTACAAGCACAGTACGAGTCGAAGATACTTGTATCCTTGCGCCTTGTTGAAATAATCGTGTGTGTGTCGGGTATGCATGCTAGGAGTAAGACTGGTGAGGGTCAGACAGGCCAACATGGTTCGGGCTTAGTAATAGTATGTTAATTGGCCAATGAAATTGTCAGTACCGTAAATAATACGTCCCTGACATCCACTTTCCTACCAAAATTTTGATATATCATACTTCTAAACCTCAGTATCTCCATGAAAACTCGAGACATCCTTGTTTTGTCTTTGCTAATGTGTAGATAGTCATCTACTCTATTGTTCAACAGCCATAATTCTCATTAGAGTAGAGGTTGAGAATCCTTTGGGGTTTGAAGCTGGCAATGTACTCCGGCTACAGACGTCCCCCCCCCCGTACAGTAGTGTGGCGTTATGCTCTTCGGGGTATTCAGCAGGGAGTACTGTACGGAGATGGAACGCGGTATATCTGATTCCCGGAATACCTGCGTGGGAAAGTGGGGGAAGGGATTTAACTTACCGTGTGAGTTGAAAGCCGGTTGTAGGATGATGGGTTGCCTGGTTTGGCAGGAATTAGAGACACTGCTTATGTGTGTCTATCGGGTAGTTCCGCTGTATAGAGGGTGTACCACACTGAACACGGCTTATTTATTTATTTACTTATTTATTTGTGCGATGGTTGCAGTGGAGTACTTCGCCAGATGGTGAGCTGTAAAAGTTGATTTGAGAGCGTAAGTTTTTGCACAGACGCAACCTTTTTTGAGTGAGAGAAGGGGAGAGAAGGGAAGCTGAGACAAGGACAGGTCATTGGCGGATGATGGGTTTTAGGATCGAAGTGGTACAAGGGGGGATCATGAATTCGTGGTTCTCGTACGGGTACGGAGCAGGGCTCGGAGGTTCTATAGCAGCTTTACAGCGCTTGCAAAGATGGGCACCATACCCTCAAATAAATCGGAGCTATCGAACTTAATAAAGCCAGAACTAAAAAAACCCAATATACTGTGATCGTAGCTAACAGTTTTCTGATTTTCTTCTTTCACCTTCTCATCACCCATCCATGGCCCCTGGTTGGAATGCATGCATTTCCAGTGTTTCAAAATTGCCTCCACAGAGGAGGATGGCCACCCCTGCTCTGTACCATAAATCTATAATCTGCCCTTGCACTTGTAGTGGTGGATTTACCTGTTTGTCTTGGAATTATTATCGGAGATCGAATGGTTGAGCATCGCGCTGGGGCGTCCAGAATTCTCTCTTGGAAGGCGGAAACACTTACCGGTAGAGGCAACTCCAACGCCCGAGCGTGAGGTTAAATTATTAGGGTTCTTGTAGGAGTGTATGTGTCTCGGGCTATCCTAAATTTACTACTTGTAGGCGCTAGGAAGGAGTAAGGCTAGATTCCGGCCTCAGAAACTACTTCTAGAAAATATTCAGAGCCTTTCAGCGAAATCGAACTTGGTGAATATCAGTCAGCGATGGTGTTTCTGCCGTGTATTGTCTGTGCGTAGACGATGTTCTGCAACTTGAATGTCGGATTAAGAGATATGTGCAGTAACGGCAACGAGGGTTCCCTGCACGGCCTACCGGGTTTTCACGGAAGGGCGGCACACTCCAATAATTGTCATTGATAGTCTTGGTATGATGGACACTCAACCCCAAACTGCGTTCCGCTCGGGGACATCAGTAAGCTTTTCTGTTGCAAAATTGGGTTACGAATATTTGGGGCTCGATATCTTGGGTCCTGTCTGCTGGTATGGTACTACCGAATGATTGCCGGTAGAGCCTCCTGGTGAGGCTCGTGTAGGTTTTCACGGTAAGCCCTAGGGATACAAGTACTTGGTACGGAGTACTGGAGCATTTGAGTCGGAATTTGCTAAGGTATCTTAGATGCTCTCAGAAGATTTGGCATACAAACGTTTGATCCCTGTGTTTGGGCACTTTATGCCAACCATCTACACCTAGGGATTTTTGAGTATGTGGTTTTTGGGGAGAAGCACTCGGGCCGTGGATCGAAGCGGTGACCAAATTGTATGGATGGATACACACTAGAGAAACTGGGACGGGGCCAATCAATGGTATGGCACCGGAAATTCTAATAAAATGCAATATCCGTTAATATCATAACAGAAAATCAAAACTGTTCTATTAAAAGATTCCGGGCATAAGAGGAGACAAAGGAGCCATTTGGCGTATAGCCATAATCATGGTTGGTAACTATGATGGGTAAAATAGTAAGGCCAAACGGCCCCAGAGTGGTCTCAAGTTATTGGCAATGTTTGTCCGAGTAACCATTGGTTACTGATGAGTACGGTGCTCACTGATCTATTCGCTACCCTGACACGTGGAATCCTAGTCTACATACCTTAACCCAAGAGCCCCACTGAGCGGATAAATATCATACCATCTTGAGAAATAAAAATAAGATATATTCAATGCTCCAGGTCGAGCAAGTGAGCCCTATATACGGGTAACGACATGGAAGAATTATTTTGGGGTAAAGTCTGGGTATTAAGAGCAGAACTCACTACAGCTGATTATTGGCACTAGTTATCAATGATATTAAAGCCTTCTTTCCAGACTCTCCCAACTCAATTTGTGGCAGTATCATACATATCTGACAAATCACCCCGTTCAATCTGCACCAATTACAAATGGGATCAATATTGCTACTTATTTCAAATAGGGTATTACCCAAATGGCCTGAAACATACCAAAGAATTACAGTTCACTTTGCGATTCCTGCTAGGTTGCTCGGAGCACTAAAAAGAGTTCACAGCAAGGTATCATACAAGACTCCGAAAATGCTATAGAAATTATGCAGGATCATGCCTCAATTGAGGGAAGATCTTGGGACTCTATGATACTAAGTCACATCTACCAGATACCCATCTACAATACCAACAATGAATAGTTTCACCCTCTACCATTTCATCTTTCTCCTAGTCCAAATTTTCCGGGCAAGAGCCAGGACTAGAAGCGTAGTGCTCGCTGCCTTTAGGGGCTCGGGAGCACAAGCCCCCCCTGATCCCCCTATACACTCCTCCGGGGATTACCACCCTTGAGGGGAATCTGGTTTTGCTGCTAGGAAATCCGAGATACTGGTTCATTAGATTACGATCTCAGCAATAGCTACCGTAAGCCATTGAATCCGTTTAGAACTGGATTCGGATGACCCTAGGCCGAGGCCGGATTAGCAAACAAGGATAATGAATTATACTGGATAACTTATCTTTCTCGTAATCGTTGCCACACTAGTGTTGTCACCATCCATTACTCGGTGCCAATTTGGGTTCGCATGGTAACGTACAGTAAGCTACCATACCATTCTGTACCATAGGGTAAAATACTGTAATAATATTATTATTAATAACACCAGGAGCCACCAGCTGACCATCACCAAAAAAGCCTGAGTCTTAGCATTCACATATCTTTACCAAAAATGCATGACGTAAACCCCAGAGACAAAACCACAAGCAGCCCAGACGCTCTCCCCACCCAAATGACTAATCTTGAATATGAAACCCCTGCGGTAAACTGGATAAAGTGATGTATCATAGTCTACGAGCCCGAGTTCTTGAGTATTAACTTGTTAAATCCACTATCGGGAATCTCGACAGAAACCACGGTCCAAGCTGCCAAGCCATGGTTGGCTAAAAAGATTTAAGTTAACAAAATAACAAACACCTGTTAATAAGGCCCGGCACACTCAGCTTCCATAAGCTATGCTTTAATTTGCATAGCACTATCCTTTCATGGAGCGTTTTCGCACTGATTAGGGGATCTGAGCCTGTACTGAGATTGTGGGTTTAACAGGTGAAGACGGTGTTGTAAGCGAAGAGATTAGAAGGTGAGTTCCTCGTAGCAAACAAGTCAATTAGCATATGCCTAAGCGGTGGATGTCTGAGCAGCGTGTGGCTTTGTCTAGGTTAGAAAAAAGATCAAAATTTAAATTAAGATGGGAAAATGTCGCTTTCCGGTAATTTAGCGTAAAGTGAACTCGAGGGTATGGGATCGATCGCGTAAGGTACGGTAACATACCTCATTATTCGAACACTAAGGAATAAGTTTGGCTGGGTATGATATCATAGACCCCTGAGAGATATCCCTGGATTTTGTTAGTCATGTATCATACAGATCTCACCAAGGTGGTCAGTATTTGCAATTAACAGTTTTTTTTTTTTTTCATTGGATTTTTCATTTTTATTTTTATTTTCAAAGTTTATGATATCATAGTATCATAGAGAAAAAACTATTTTCCACACAGCATTAAAGAAGTTACCCCAACAATTACCATCACACATTAGTAGTGACTAGCAAGAAAGAAATTTTTTTTTTTTTGTTGATTATTATAGGCATGGCACCTGCCGAATAAAGCCTTATTTGGGAAAAGGAAATGAAGGGAGAAAAAAATGGGAAAATAATTATTATAGCTACTGTAAATTGCCAAGACCAACAATGTTTTATTGTAGTGTGATTTGTTTGCGGCCAATAAAATCCCGGGTTTGTTCGGAAGGTCTGCTCGGTCAAACTTGTTTGTCCGAGTAACCTTTGGTTATCAAGGATGAGTGAGTACTCTCACAGTTACTAGTATCGAGAACGTGGTAGATTTCGCAGGCCGAAGTTGGTGCCTGCTAGGCGGGCAAACGCTTTGCTGTTCAGCAAAATATTGAGTTCATGAAGTATCACTCGGCGTTATTGGTCAGCAGGGTTGCGTGATTGTATGGTGCTGGCCAATAAGTCCCTGCCCCATCCAATGTCCATCGGGATCCGGGAATACTGAGTTATCGGCATTGGAGGAAGAGGTATGATAGCCAACATGGGAACTATGGATAAATCGGAATAGTAAAGAACCCCAAGAATCATGATGTCCGAGTACGAAACATGGATAAGAGTGCCTGATGAGCGAAAATGTTTTCTCAAACGAGGTTTATGCGTCCCAATTCACCGCGAGATAAATCCGGCACGAAGGAGAACCGCCCGAGCAATGGCTTGAACGAGGGTCATTTAACTACCACAGCAACGCTCCACAAGAAATCATGATTTACTGTTGGTATCAGATCACAGTTAAATATCATCTTCGAGAGACAAATCGTCGTGACTCCGAGAGAGCACGCTGGGAACTCGAACCATGTCCGACTGGTTAATTCATCATTCACTTGGTCGAACATTTCTCTCGGATAGGGTGCATAGACTGTGAATGGCAAAGGGAGCGGCACAAATGCTGGGTCGGTATGGGAGATGGTACGAGCCTGGCTAGTCGCGACAAAAAAAACTGGTGTCCAAAAGATTCTTGGGAAGACGTTCAATTTGGCAACCGCCACTCTACCGTATAATGACTCTAACGAGGGCTCGGGAGCTAGGGCATCACCATAGGAGAGTGATGTGATATTTGGAGAGTATGATAATATTATGATCCCATTATTTCGGGGGGGGGGAGTACCGTACCAGTTGGTTGTGCCCAGCGAGGCGGAAGGGTATGCTTCTTTTGTCGCTAATACCCTATAACAATGGGTATGTATGATATGATACCAATGGACTTCATAGGAAGGGCTTCGATGAGCTCAAGTAGATTTCAACTAGGGTTCGGTGGAATGTGAATTAGTTTCGATCAGGGCGGGCGCGGGGGTACTTGAGCCAGAAAAGTCTTCTTTGGCTTTTCGTGCAGACGTGTAATGGAATAGGAAAAAAAAGTGTTCCCTATGATATAATAGGGTCTTCGAGGCATGGAATAAGTGTAATGATGTAATTTCTTTATGACAGAATTGAAAGGTGAAATATGAGACCCGACTAAACCCTTGAATTATGTCTTTCCCCTTACGATCCCTGAGGTCTGACCCTTGCACAATATCCCTTCTACCCTCTCGTGACCCTTCTCTCTATACTGCTTCTCCCCCACGGGGTAGATAAGGGATTTCGCTCTAGGTCGACCTCGTGCTCCGGATTTTGAAAGCTCAGCTGACCGATACAGTTAACGACAAAGACCAGGCTAATATTTGCACATTAGCTACTATTCAAGTGAAGGAATCTTGAAGGGCTGTTGTGGGCAACTCCTTACCGAAGTTCTTGATGTCTAATGGGTAACTATTTGGATATCAGTATATCATAAGTATAAGAAGCGCCTAAGGAAATGACGGCCCCAAGTAGGATAGGGTCGGAACGGATGAACATACAACAGGTTGTGCGGGCTCCCAAAACTTCCAGTTGGGAAATAATTGGAGCAGACCAACAATTGCGGTGATTATTGCGAAGACGATGGTGACGATTTCTCCGGTTCGGACTTCATTTGCTTGTGGCTCGGCCATTGATTAAGTCTTTTTTGTTTTTATTCGTTTGGAACGATGTCTGTGGAGTACAGTACACTGTGGATTTTGTGGTATTTGAGGGGTCGTTTGGAATGTATGTTACTCGGTCGAGATAATCGGGGGGAATGTGGTCTATATATCATACCAAGCTACTCTGTTTACCGGTAACTGTACGAAGGTATTTATGGTCACTTCCGTCCTGGAAAACCACGCAGAGGTTGGGGTTGGCTCAACCCGAGGGGTGTGGGTTATTGGGGCAGACAGAAACTCGGCATGGCAAACGAGAAGGCAGAAAAAAGAGGTGAGGTGAGGGTGGCTTCGTCACGCCTGTTCCTTGTCGGTGTGTTGGAACGGTGATCTCTGAACCACACGCTGAGACGTCCAGAATTTCTCAAAGGGGAAAAGAGGGCCGCAAGGGAGCTGTCATTCAGCCCTTAGCTGAGACAAATATGATCGAGAGGGAAATCCCACAGACCTTATCGTATGATATAATATTATACGGTGCAGGTACTGTACATACTAGGGCCAGGAGAGGCAGCTCTAACGTCCTTGCGCGAGGCCCGGTTGTCCCAGTTCTTGAGGAATGATACCACTACGAGTAGAGTATCTCACCGATGAAATATCCCGTGCAACTAGTAAGTTATGCGGGGTCAGCCCGTCACCCTTGTTCACACCATGGGCAACATCCCCAATCATTACCCGCAAAAACCAACCCCCCAGTTGTTTATCAAATACCAACGGCCGTAGCCGCCAAATTCGGTTTCTGACTGGAGAAAGCACAAGGCCAAATTTTACTCGAGTACTCGGGAGGGACCGGGGACATCATACTCGAGCACTTGCAATTGAAGGACGATTGTGAACACGACCACTGTTGCATGACACTGAGATCCAGGCAAAAACCCGGTAAGAAGTTGTTTCCGCAAACGTCATTTAGTATTATACTAGTACCGTATGATACCTAGTTTTCGTCGGAATACAAATGTTCAGTTCACGAAATGATAGATGGCAATTGTGTGCAGTCGGTTGTTTAACTTTCGTGGTCACGGTCCCCAAGGAGCCAGCTATCATAGAAGCGATGATTTGATATTAGTACTCGTACAGTACTCGAGTACCGGTCCCCACCATCAGGAAAGCACTGGATGGTGTCACTTATCCGGCGTAGGGGGTGCTTGGGGTAGGGCAAATGGCGAGGCTTTGGGCCTCCTGCTGGGGCAGTGGGGTCAATGTCCCATACAAGTATGGATGATTTTGTTTCCCTGCAATACGGCAGTACTCGCATGGTGGTTCCCATTGCCATAACCTAACTCCAATAACCGGTGGTCCTCCATTGATTAAGATTCCATTCCAAGAGACGCCCGGGAGTGATCGGGGTTTTTTTTTCTTTTTCCTTTTCCTTTTTCCTTTTTCCACTTTCCTTTTTCCACTTTCCTTTTTCCACTTTTCTTTTTTTCTTTTTTCCTTCCTTCCTTCATCCTTCTTTTCTCTTTTCTTTTCTTTTTCTTTTTTTCTCTTTTTTTCTCTTCTTTTCTCTTCTCTTTTTTCTCCTTTTTTCTTTTTTGCTGAATGCGGGTACCGTAACACATACGGTATGAGTACCGGTACTCGGGTGTGTCCATAAATACTCGAGTATCAGAAACTAAGGGTGGCAAAACAGGGTGTTGTCTGGAAAACTCAACCACGCAACTCTATGTATCATAAGTAGACATCTTAAACAAGATGCGTTGAACTGAGTGGATATTTGTACCAAGAGGAGACAGGAGGCCAATAAAATGCGAACTAAAGAGTGAAAGAGCAGATTGCAGGAAAGAGAAAACGGGGAGGATACAGTTTACTCCATGACTGAAAGATTCTGTCACTGGTATCACTGGGACAGATTTATGATATTAGATTTGTTTAAATTGAATTCTGCCTCCCATACTGGTGCAGTACATAGCCATTTCTTTTCCATACTATGGGTTCTTGGATGGCCGATCCCAGTGGGGGTTTTCCAATTTTTGTTGCTTTCTGCTCACTAACCTCGCAGGACAAGGATATTCATCTTTCCGATTTTTATGGACACACCCGGGTATTTTATATAATACAAGTACTCGAGGAGAGAGTACCTGTATGGTAGAATAAAAAAACATATCACTTGATCAACACTCCCCTGGCCGTATAAATGATGAAATTGTAGTCTCTTTCTCTTGTTCCTGTTTTCACTACGGCATGGTCATCGCAAATTTGGAAGACAGACGTTGTCAGGGTTTTTTTTCCACCGCGATTTTAGGTAATCCACTGGGTGATCTTTGGGGACTAAGGAGAACGGACGCTTCAGGCCTCCCCTCAGCAAGTACCGGAATTAGACCTTTTTATTTGGGAGTGGCCTTGACGCTAGCTTGAGAGAAAATAGTGGATACAACAATAAGAGGAAGAAACACAATTTCATCATTTTTATACCACCGGCGGGTTGGTGATCACTTGTGATGTGATATCTTTTCTCGAAGTCATGGTTGCTCGATCAGTACTGCTGCAGGGAGCAGGCACTGGATGGGCGGCGGTGCTACACTACTCGAGTACTCGAGTAAGCATCGTACCGTATGGGGTTGAGTTACCCGTATTTCTACCCATAAGTTATATCTGAGAGGAATTGCTTTGCCATAACCATAAGCGAGAATGCTTGGGTTTCTCTATTAATAATAGCGGGGTTTCTGACACATAAGAGAGAGGGTTGCTTCGCACTCACTTCTCCTTCGCACCCCCCTCCATACTTGGATTGCGCACAATGAGCATGGTGAATCTCACCGCCATTCCCAGCTTCCCTCCCCCCGAGGCATGCACACCACACAGCGCTTTGGCTTCCCGATAGTAGGTAGCTAGCACTTGCCTATTGGGCCTATAGTCGTGTGGCTGGTTTGGACGAGGGTTTTCCCTCGATTCCTTTCCTGGTTCTGCGTACTCTCTCACATTAATACCTTGGGAATCCCCAGTAGGACCCGGATATCACCATCCTCCGCACTCAAGCTTACCTGCTCACCTCCCCCCCCAACAGCGCTCCGCTATTTCTTCTAGCCCTGCGAGTTTCATCGTTGGTCCGTCCGCATCCCTCTGTCGACATCACTGAATTTTCACCCCTCTTTCCCCACCTCGAATACCCGGTATTGTTTAAAGCTTATTTTTAGTAAGCCCTTCGGTATGGGGGGTGCCGGCCAGTCACAGGAACACCGGCCTTCGGGCCATCGAACTTGAATCTAGAATTATCGAAAACATGCGGAGGCAAAGGGAAAACCCTTGCGAATGCAGCTTCTGTCCTATCGTGCTTAATGTGGAGCGGGGCCTGTGGGATCACATCACAACCCATCACCCGGTGAAGTGTCCTTAGGGTGAGCTTGAACTCCAGAGTTTTCGAACACATATGAAAGAGATATGCCGAAGAAAAGGGTAAGCACAAATGCATTTCCTTCTTTGAGAGGCATCGCGAGCGAGAGAGCTTTTGCGGATGCGCATCGAAGAGCAGATCTAGCTAACCTAGTTGCTTTGGAATTTTTTCCCTACCCCATACCCTTTTCTTTCGTCGTTGCCTATTTGGTATTTTTACACTGTAGCTATACTAATTTGCGTTTGGAGTGGATGTGCCATCAAGTCCTGAAAATGTACAAACATCACCACATAATTCAAATACGTTTATCCGATGGAGTTCTAAAGATGCTGCTTCTTCGGAAGCCACCGGCGGACAAAGAATGGGTAGTAAAATGGAACCTGGAGATCAAACAAACCCGTCAGCATATTCTAAGGGCGACGTCGATGTGAATGGGAGGGCATTCAAATGGCCGATGCTTCTTCGCAGGCTCGATTAATAAATAGAAAGGGGAACGGCCTCAACTTGGCTCCGGATGGCGGCCCACCAACACCTACACATAATTGCCGAGGATGCTCCTAGATCCTGATTTTGATCGATCACGCTTTGTGATGAAGCCGTACCCGTATAGGGATAACGAGCCGGGAGTGGCTACTAGAGCAACCGCATCCCGCCGTTTGTTCGACCCGGGGAAGGCACTAGTCCTTTATACCTCGCCCTCATTAAGAAAGGTAGCTGCGCTCTCAGACATTTTCTCTTAACCGCGAAGGCGGGTAGAGGATGATCTTAGAGAACCTTGCACAGCAATCCCAGCAGATAGTCACCACGAGGGTGCAAGATACGACCACCGCAATTCCACGGGGGCTCAACGCCTGAAGATAATGAAACACGATTGGTTAGACAGCCACAGACTTGACCAATCAACCCGGAGCAGCTCATTGCTGAAGTAAAGGGGATATATGCCGGTTTAGTCATGGTTGAGGCAAAATGTGCTCAGGTGGATGCTAAGCAAGCTGCCGCAACTTGTGGTGATGGCCAAACACAACCTCGTCTGAACGATGAACAGTGGCAAGCATTGGTTGCTTTATATCGCACCCTGCCGCATGAGCACCACGATTTCTTTTTGGCCTCGCAACACCCGAGCGCTAGCCCCCCCCTACGGCGATTGGCTGACAAGTACGCAATGCCGGCTCGGATGTGGAGGCATGGGATATGCGGCTTTCTGAAATTGCTCCGATATAGATAACCATACTCATTGGAGCACATGTTGACCTTTATCTATCTTGCATGTAGCATGATGGCGTTATGTAAGTTTGGAGCCACGGTTTCTGCCCCACAATTTATCTCAGTGGTATTGACTTTGTAGTGTACGAGAGTGCCCCCGCCTTTGGGAATACATGGGTAGAGTGTCTCGGCGATCTCGGTCTTTATCGGATGGCTATTGAAGACGGTGATGTCCGAAATCGTGACGTTTGGGGTGGTGTTGCCCGATTCTTGTACTCGAAGGCCACGGATAAGACTCCATACATTGGTCGTTTGTTTCATCATTTGGCTATCCTTGCCAGACCCAACGTTCTTCAGCAATTATTCTACTATTACAAAGCTTGGCCGTAGCGCAACCCTTCTACTCGGCTAGAGAAAGCATTTTGGCTTTGTTTGACCTGATATTTTCGCCCGAACACATTATCGAGAACCGTGTCGATGCCAGGTTTATTAAACTTCATGGTATCAATTTCACCCATATCGATCTCGGAAAGTTTGATGATACTCTGTTCGATCGCCTGGGTTACATTGACATCCCCCACCCACGCAAGGAAAACCCAAAGCCGCGCTCGCAAGCCACCAAAACCGATGCAAAATCTCGGAGTTGTACTGAAGAATCTTTGAGCTTCTCCAAGGGGCTGGCATACAAGATTCTCAGTCTCTCCCTCCAACGAATCGGGGATTCGAACGTGTTACCTCGCGTCCACGTACAGCTCGTGTTTCTTGCCTATGCAGCTAGACTAGAGGTTGGAAAAAGGTCGTGGGAGGCCGCTTCTAGAAGATTACATCTTGTGAGGTCTTGAACGGTGGTTCGAAGATGCGCGGGTGGATGAAGAGGAACGCTTAGTGGAGGTGCCATATATGGAGAGTGTCCGTATTGAGTGTGCCTCGCGGCCCACCATCCAAGTTGCCGCTGTAGGATACCCTTCCAGAGCCTTTTATTTTTATGGTTTACTGACCTGGCGCTTTTGAAGAATAGCGAATGCATAGCCTACGCTGACAAAAGATTTCGGATACGCCCGTCTTTGAAGAGAATCGAAGAGCACCAAAAGTTTGAGGCGACAATTACTCACGAACAGAGCAGGAATTGGGCGGGCCAAGAATGACATCAACCTCAAGATTTTGATAGACATGACCAACGGGGAGAACGAGTCGGAGGATAGCGATTATGTGCTGGTGGGCCAGTCTGAGGAACCTAAAAAAGAGGTCCCAAAGGGGCCGGAATCGCTGAAAGACAACGTTTCGGTATGTTTTGCGTTCTATAGTTATTGAACAACAACAAATTCATAATTTGTCTAGCTCTTGGTCGTTGATATCAATCTTCTACTCAGCCAGCCTGAGGTCTTCAAAGTCATAGTTTTTGCATTCAATTGGTCTATTGTGACACCTGTTACTAGTATGTCAATTGCATATATTGGTTTTGAGGCTCACTAACCAATCGAGTAGTGATCACAAAGCTCTTTGGCTTGACGAATAGCACAGGTCTCGTTGGGGATGCCGCAAAGGCAGCTGCGATTGCAACTAACAAGGCCCTTACTGATAAGAGAGGTGTGAATGTTGTCAACGCGAAGGGGAGCAATGTGACCAATATTGGCTTCTACAAGGAGCAAGTTGATAAACATGGAGTACGGGACTTTAGGGAGAGTCACGGAGGCAAGCAATCCCTGGAGATTACGGCGATTATGAAGCGGCTGTTTTAATTCCCGAGTATCGTAATATGCGGGTTAAAGCCAACGCCCGAGACGTCACCGCTGTATCGGCATCTGCCTTAAAAAAGGCCCTGTACCCTCTGGCAGGTTCGGTTCGGCCGAAGCGCTGTCACTTGGTGCTCCGGCAGTGGCTCCGGACTGCCCTGGAGATGAAGTGGCGTTTATGGAACCTGGTGGGGAATTTGATTCCGTTTTGAATATAGGCACTGTAATCAAAAAGAGGCAGTTAAAATGAGGGAAGACACAGGGCATGGATGCGCCTAAAGTCGCTTGAGGGTCTTTTCAGTGATTGGAATCCTCCCCCTCTCCGCCGAGGGAACATCATGATCTCCGCCCTGTATGCGAGGCTCTTTGCTCTTGATGTCGGCTACTTCGTGGCTTGTTGATTCGATTGCTCTAGTTCGGTTTATGGAGGGATTGAATATTACTCGCGAGATCACGAAAGTGGGCTGATAATTTTGTAGTTGTGATGGCGGTGTGCCCTACTGCAAGTTTGACGGTTCGTTCGTTGGAGGGCATTGGTGAATTAGTCTTTTCTCCAGCTTTATGGTGCGGTGACACCACATTCATTTCCCTTCCTGGCTTCTTCCTACACTCTTTTTCATCTCATCTCTTCACTTTGTCTTCTGTGGGCTGTACGGGACCTAGAACGAGACCGAGACCCTGTAGATGTATTTTTAACCTCTAAAAAACAATTTCATGCTCCCCTTTAGCCCCGATCGACATCTTGGCGTATGGGTGGGGGTGGCCAGTCCGGTGGCTCTCCAATGGGCATCATCGTACGAATCAGTACCGGCGAGTGCCTCTTTTTGCGAGTCCTTGCTGAGAACTCTAATGGACTTGAGTGAGCCAACGTAGTAATATCGACATAATGTCATAATTGCTTCGATAAAATGGCAAGGGTGGCTGCATTTTGGGCCGCAGGGTGGACATATGTGGTCCGAAGAGTATGGTGTACGATTTCTTTTACTGGTGGAACTGTAAGTTGGTGATACAATTCCTTCCAACTCAAGTCATATGAGCACGTGTCTAGTAACTGTGCCTTCAAGTTCATGGCACTCTTAATTTTCTGACGTTTGTGGACGTGGCTACTATTGTATATTACCGAAACTTTGAGGTTCGCCGATTTTTTCCCCCATATCCAATAGTGGCTGTGTTCAGGGCGTCAGAAAATTATAAGCGGCCAAACAGTGAGACCCACCGCACTGACCTGCTATTTGGCCGTTAGGTACCGGGATATTTCTGCAACCCGCCAGTTTTAGCTGTGTTCGTTCGTTGCGACACTCCTGTGTGCGGGGCTCGTATCACCTGGCAAATTGTGGGAGGAGAAGAAAGGCACTTGAAGGATGATCGCACTTCTCTAATTTCCTTATTGCCATCTTTTTTCCCCCTACCCCTCGGTCAAGAGCGGGGGGTTAGAAGCTTCGAGATACGGATACTAATTCAGCGGTTTAGCTAACCGGTTCGCGATTGTTGAACCGAACAGACATAGAAACGAAAGCTTCTATCATACTGTTCGGATACCTATCGTGGGATACAAAGCCCCACAATTTCCAAGCCGGGTTCAGCCTATGGGCGGGGTTGACCATAGTCCGGCGGCTCTCCAACGAGTATCATCGTGCGAATCAATACCGGCGAGTACCGCTTCTCGCGAGTCCCCCCTCTCGAGGTCTCCAGCGGACTGATAGCGGATCATAGGGATTTTTTACGGTATCCCATGTGGGGCGAAAAAGCCTCGATAAGTTATATATTATGAAAGATATGTATTATGATATTGAGTGGAAGATGTAGGCAGGTTCACAGTGAATCACTCGCATGGCTGTGGGGCCACGTGGAGCAGCAGCTGATTCGCACGGTCGTTAGTCAATATTTTTGGTGGAAGCTGGATTACGTGTATTTGTATCTACTCTATATTCCGCAATCGCAGAAGGGAAAGCGAAGCTCGGAAGATGACATGTTAGAATATCAAGTATTGTATCATGACGGACAGGAGCAAGTGGAAGAGTCGAACGGCTCACGGGAGCCCCGGGGCTTTCGCTGTAGACCGCAATATATCCCTCCGGTTCCAGATGACACCACTTCACATACAATGATTCTCACAGTATGATATCGGAAAAATAATGTAAATTATGATAACGAAACGACTTGGCAATATATTCAAAGTGAAAATTTAATGAGAAAAGATCAAACAATAAGATAAAATAAGGCCCTTAATCCATAGCCCATGGGTCGCCCCAGATGATCCACCTAGGCTCACAGCAAGGTGAGATGCACGCAAAAACACTTCTATCCTGCCGTGATCGTCCCAACAAAATCTCTCCTCCGCGTCGATGTGAGCCCAGGACCCCGCTCCAAGTCAATCTCGGACCCTGGGTTGTGGAGGTGTAGCTGACCGATGCAATTAACGACAAGAATCGGTCTAATCGTTACCCTTTAGCAAACTCCCGAACGTGTACAGTACAGTACTGGTAACTTAATTGTTGAGATAACATTTCTTGTAGGAGGCGAACTCTTACCGAAGTTCTTGAGGTGTAGCGTGAGGCTGGAATGCCGATCAGCATCTATAAGTCATGCCCAGGGAAGCGACCCTATGCGGAAGAGTATCGGATCAACTCACGATGGGCTTCCCGGACACCCAGAACCTGCAGTTGGGGAACAATTGGAGCAAGCCAACGACCGCCGTGATGATTGTGAAAACGATTGCGATGATTTCTCCGGTTCGGAGACTGTTTGCGTACGGCTCGGCCATTGGTGGAGGAGTGAGGATTTTTGTTTTGTGTTTTGCTGTATATCCGTATGTTCTGGATCTCGTAACATGATTTGGGCGGGGAGCACCGTTTTATACCTTCGGGAGGGAGTGGTTGCGGCTCCGTGTCCAGGGAGGTTGCGGCTCCGTGCAGGGGCGAGCAGTTAACTGGCACAGCCTTATTTTTACCTCCCCCGATTTTCCTAGTTTTACTTGTAATCCCCGATTTTCCTTGCCTTACATACTGGGGTCGATCAGGCTGTGATTTTCAGCCCATACAACGAGTGTGGGGGCGATTATGTACTAGCGAATTGAAGCTTGGCATTTCCTCCCTTTGCGGTCATTAGAGCAAGGGTAGTTGCCGTGGGCGAATGGCGGAAAGGGGTGGGTTCCGGGCATACTACTCGAGTACCGGTACTCTTACAAGTACCCTCACAAAATCAGTAGTTTCGTCTAGCTACCCATGCAGAGTGATCCGGGTTGGGGGCAACTCGGTGGTATCCCTGCATACCGTCTTGTCAAAGGGGCCACCTGATTATACTTGTGTGAGTATCGTAAGAGCCCGAATAGAAGATGATGTGCTAGGACGTTGGAATTCCCCTTCTCAGCTAAGGGAGAAGGAAACACTGCAAAGTCAGCCCTCCGCTGAGACAAAAGGAAAGGATTATACGCAGCGCTATACTAGGAGAGGCAAGTACTGTACAACGTCCTAGCACATTTATCCTCTATTTGAATTTCTTACAGTATCATAGAAGATATGGGGGAGTGCTAGAACGTTGGAACTGCCCTCGGCTATAATGGAGGAAACACCACAACTCCGGCATTTGGGGCATAAAAAAAAAAGAGGATCCGCGGTTCTTGACCAGGAGAGAGGCAGCTACGGTGCGTTGTCCAAACACGCTTATCCTCTATTTCAGTTTTTGCGGTACGGTATGATACTCCTACTCCCACTTACTGTGCTAGCCAACTCGAAGGTGTGTCCCAAGGATAACCGCTCACGGTGGGCGGCAATCCCTCTCTTGGGACAGGCTTGGCTATGGTAGGGCCGGAGGACTGGTCTCACCTTGTACCAGAGCACAACAAATGGCCCCGAGAGCTCCTACCTCGGCGGAACCCGGAGATAGCGGAAAACACTTGCAACTGATTTTCGAACAAAGCAGTGCCGTGAGTGGCTCAGGGTAGGTAGAGGCCCGAGTCGGACGTCCCATTTTGGCCGGCATTGGCGCAATGTGTTTTCAATTTCATGGAGCAGGTAAAAACAAAACGGGTATGATACCCAGCAGGCTGTCCCTTTAGTGAGTTACCGGTACCGCAGTTCGTAATTCTTCCTATGCAGTAATCTTCCCCCTTCCTGCAGCATTCAATAGTGTAAGATCTCTTGTGGTTCGTTATCCACTCCGTGCCCACAAATATGTTGCATCTCATTCATTGGCATTCGCAATTCTGTTGATCCGTCAAACTAAACCTATCGTGAGCTGTTACGGTCATTTCGGCTGGTAATCTAATAAGTTGGCGAGTTCCGACAGATATTACCGTACCGGTAAGTTACAAGTCTGTTCATTCACCGCTGTGGTAGGATCAAACCGGTTACTGACCGCTAAAATGGAGGCAGAAATGTAGGCGGCAAAACGAGTGCTGGTGCGGAGGGGGGGGGGGCAGAAACTGCGCACGTCGTTCGTCTAACTTCGCACCACCATGGCAAAGAGAGAACAGCGGGAACAGTTAAAGCTACAGGAAATTAAGACCTCAATTCCTATTATGAACTCGGCATACGATAAACTAAGGTTCGTTAACCGGCTGAATACGAGTACTTCTAAGGCGGTACTCTACTCAAGCACTTGACCCTACCTCATTGTTATCATGCGTCCTCGTGAGGAAAACCCCTCGCGTAAGCTGCGCCGTTGGGCACATCCTGCCCTCCGTTCGAGTTTGGGGGCGATAGACACAGCTGTCATAATTGCGAATCATGGGAGAGCCGGAATGGGTTGGCAAGGATCGGAGGGGCGATGCCCTTAAGGGGCACGATTTCAAGGTGGGATACCGGTAGCATTTCGAAAAGTTTCATCAGTTTGGGTGATCAGCCTTCCTCCTTCCGGGGTCATCATTTTCGCAACATTTTCCAATCGGGCCGAATATGAAAGCAAGGATCCACCAACGAGATTTCGTGGAGACAAGCCTCGGTGGTGTTAACACTACGGTAGTAGTGGTTTTTTAGAGCACCTCGCGGGCGTACTCAGAGCAAGGCAGGTTTGGAAATACTCGGGAATCCGTACTTTCATTATTAGAGCCTAGGAGGATTTAAGCACAGCTTGGCAAAAGGGGTGGAAGTTCGAGGACATGGTTTGAAGGATGTCGAGTAATACAGCACCTGATCTATTCGGTAGGGATATATCATAGATGGCTGATAAAAGGCTCGACGGAGAGAAAGTTCTTTCACGAGACTCTTCAGATTACCGGCATACGGGTCGAATCTATCTTTCCAGCTTGTTGGAATAATTGTATTTGTATAATAGGATATGCATTCAAGGAGTGTGGGTTATCGTACCTTACCGGTATTCTGCGGCACCCGGGCCTACACCCATTCTAGCTTAGTAATAGTATTTTGATTGGCCGAGGAAATCTACAGTACGATACCGCAACGAACATGTCCGGGACATCTCCTTCTCTTATCATACTAAAATTTCGACATACTTCTAAACCCAATATTACGAAAACCTGAGATATCCTTATTCTGTCCTTTGTTAATGTTTTCCAACGGAGCTATAATTCTCATCGAAGTGGAATTTGAAAAACCTTTGGGGGTTGAAGTTGGGCAAGATGGTCTTGGCAAAGTACTGTACGAGTACAGTACTCCGGCGCCGAACATGGGCCCTCACCGCACAGCAGTGTGGCGTTATGCGCTTCGAGTGTATTCAACAGGGAGTAGGAAGGTATGGAACTGGTATTTCTAATTCCTGGAATATCTACGCTGGAGTGTGGGGAAATGGATTCAACTTATCGTGTGGAAGCCGATTAACTAATGGGTTGTCTGGTTTGGCAGAAATCGGAGACATTCTCTCGTCGTGTCCGGCGGGTAGCTCCGTTGTAGAGTGGCTGTACTGTACTATACCGCGCCGAACCTCGGGTTTATTTATTTATCTGGTTGTAATGAGTCAGGAGAACCGATACAGAACCGTCCTGGATGGTGCACTGTGGAGCCTGATCGAAGTGTGCATTTCCTTTTTTTTTTCAAGCGGGCGCGGCTTCTTTGAATGAGGGAAGGCAGACTGAGACAACGACAGGTCACTGATGAACGATACCGTCTTCACCGCACCCACCACGAAACCGGGCGGGTGACGGACAGGGGTATTGGGCTAGAATAGAGTGACAATACCGGTATTATATAGTTAGAGTGGAGTAACAAAAAATTACTTGTTCCTGATCCCTGTTCATTTTCCCCCGCGGTCCCGTCACGCGTGCGGTGAAGACTGTAAAGGTAGAGATCTAAGCGGTGATGACGGGTTTATAGGTTTGACCGAGAATTGACGCAAGAGCCGGAGTGGTTGGACATCGCGCTGGGGCGTCCAAAATTCCTTTTTTTTTAGAGTTAGGTTCAACTATTCGGGTTCTTGCAGTGCTGTACGTGTCTCGAGGCGCCCCAAATTTACTATTTGCAGATGTTAGGGAGAGAGGCTAGACTCTGGCTTCGGGTACCACCCCTGGAGCATGTCTAGAGGCCTCTAGCTAAACTTGGGGAAGCGATGGAGTTTCTGCGGTGTATAGTCTGCCCCAGGCGTAGGTAATATTCTGCAATGTCAGATCAAGCAATATGTACAGTATCATACGGTGACCGCAAAAAGGGTTCTTCTGCATGACGCATTATGCGGAAGGTCGGCGTACTCCCGTAAGTTATCATTGGTAGTCTCCATATAACCGACACTCGACCCTTAATTGCATTCCACTCGAAGACATCAGTATTCCTTTGTCCGAAATTTTGTTTCCAATGTTTGAGGCTCTTGGTGAGGCTCGTGCAGGCTGTCATGGTGGAGTCTCGGGTGTCATAATCGTGAACTCGGTACGGAGTGCCGGAGCATTTGAGTCGGAATTTAGTTAGGAGCCTTAGATGTGCTCAGAAGATTTGGCGCGCGGATTTCTGATCCCAATTCTCAGACACTTTATGCAAACTATCTACTCCTAGGTGTTTGAGGATGTGGTTTTCGGGGAAAAGCACTCTGGCATTAGGACGGAGGCAGTGACCAAAAGCCGTATGGGTGGATAAGCACAAGAGGAGACAAAGTGATCTCATGCTATTGGCTTCGAGTGATGGGTGGTGACCAAACTAGTCTGGCAATGTTGCGAGGGGGATATGGCAGTGCGCTGTGAGTGCTGCGCAAGGGTCGTTGTTATATATAATGGACCTTGGGTTAGGATGTGTAGGGTAGATAGAGAGCTGTAGGGGTTTCCCTTTTTATCATTCTCGCTATCAAGACAAAGGGTCTACGCAATCTATCATAATACAGGGGAGTACGGTAGATTGGTCTAAGATGTCATGGAATTTTTATTAATATTTCCCCCCCAGCCCGATTTTCAATTACCAGCAAAAAAAAATTATTATTAATCTAGAAGAACTCAAACCATTAGCCATAAAAACGAAAGAGTTTTCT
This sequence comes from Tuber melanosporum, assembly GCF_000151645.1. NCBI lineage: Eukaryota > Fungi > Ascomycota > Pezizomycetes > Pezizales > Tuberaceae > Tuber > Tuber melanosporum. Next base: position 56,463 of record NW_003299101.1, read on the forward strand.
GCAAGCAAGTAGGTCAAAAAAAATTGGAGAAAAGAAAAAAACCTCAACAGCTACAAATCTCCACCTAAGCACACCCCTCCTTTTGTCTCTTCTTTCCTACCCTTGCATCTCTTCGCCACAACCCTCCTCATCACCCTCCTCAATCACCTCCAAAAAATCACAGCTCTTTCCAACCCACCAATGCACGCTCTTCCATCCTCCAGTAGAGACCTTAATCCCTCCAACCCCTGCCAACTCCTCAACCCCCCCCTCGTCACTGTCCCGAACATCGAGTATTACCCCCATGCGGGTCACTAAGCCTCTACACATGGGGCAACTAAACTCCCTTGGAGAAACGTTCTCTTTAGTAACTCCTGTATACCATATCTCTAGGGCACACCTCAAGCATGTTGCGTGACGGCAGGGGTACGCCATTTTGATGGGGCTGTCGAGGCAGACGGGGCATGTTGGGAGTAGGGTCATGGCGGGAGAATTAGTAGCAGTAGCAGTACAGGGGGTATTCGGAGGCGAAGGCGCGGTCGGAGGGAAGAGGTCTGTGAACGGTGCGTGTTGGCGGGCTTGTGCGAAGGGTGTGGGCGGACGGATGTCGGCATTTGGGGTGTCGCCGAGGAGGATAGTTGTGGTTTCTATGGAGTGAGTAAGTGCTTCCAAGTCTAGATCTATGGGACTGGATGGGGTAGACATATTTGTTTTGTTTTAGGGGTCCGGGGTTTGACTTTTGCTGCTGTGGAAGTAGTATAGGGTCAATGTGTTGTCAAGGGTAGAATTGTTGCTACTTTAATTTTCCTGCCTAAATTATGAATATATACTCCCCGTTAACCTTTATTTTATTTTTTTCAAGTCTGTTGGCAATTGAATGTTGTTGGTTTCACTGGGCCGTCGTATCATAGCTGTCTCTTGTGGTGGTTGGGGTTTTGATTCAAGTTGTGACCTTGCAATCCCAGACCCGCAATACCGGAGCAACCGAGTGATAGGACGTGAGTGTCTTAGCGGGAGGTTCCATGACAGATGCACGATAGGCCGATAAATAGGGGGGTTCTGGGGTGGACGGATTTCGAAAGGATGTCTTGGTTGATCTTGGCTATTGTGCAGTATAGGTTATGGGACTGCGACCATGAAACGCATGAAACGGGGCTAGGCGGCTGGTTGCGATTCTTCGCAGCACTAATACAGTCACTAGACAAAAGTCTTGGTAACGGCGCCATCTGAGACACCGTCCGTGCCCTACCGTACTACTCTACAAATCGAATTTTGAGCTTTCTTCGCAAAGCAAAATGAGAGCACATAGGATGAAAAAATTATATCACTTACTATAGGGTAGAAGCTAAATTAAAATACAGTAGTAATGATTAAGCGTACCAATTCTCCTTCTAATATCTAATCTACTAGCGCTGAGCTTTGGCCATGGTAGCAACAGAGTTTCTCCAAGTGGGCATCGGGTGTCTAGAATGGTCGCTGAAGATTAATTGGCTAACTAGCGGGAGGCGCATGTTCGAGGCCATCTCAGTTGCCCCATCCAGCGAGTAGTGAGCAATTGACCAACCAACAAGGTTAGCAGCAAACGATATCGTCCGGGAGAAATCAACCCATGTGCCTTGTCCCGACAATGTTCTGGGCCATAAGTTGGCAGCCCGGCCAGCCCTGTCTTAGTTTTGGAAGATCTGGGTCGGTCCGATCCAGTTTATTATTCATAGCCGCCAACACCCAGCGGTATGATATCATACCCAGGCAACTGCCCTGCCGAATCTTGCAGGAGACCAGGTCAACCCTGCCAGATGTCCAAGCAAAGCCGCCAGATGTCTATGCCAAAGCCGCCGGATTTCCGTGCTAAGTCATCCAATGACCAGGCTAAGCTGCTCATTCGTTTTGGAAAGCTGCTTTCACGCGGTCCAGCCAAGCCGTCCCTGGGCAAACCTGGGCCAATCCGGCCGTACCCAAAGTCAGACGGACTGGCCACTTGGGTTTGCTGTTTGGGGGGGGGTGAAAAAAATATATTTTTCGCCATCTATCACTTCCCATTTTCACTTGCGATATGAGGTGGAATTATTTTTTGCCAGCGTTGAATGGTGCAGAGGTATCATACTGTTAACATTCCTTTGGTGTTGGCGACTCTGTGGTGAGGTGACACTTGCCCTCTCACAACAACCTTGCTGAGTCAGCGATGACTCAGCTTCACCAAGTCTTTCGCTAGTGACTATAACTCTAGTGTACTGACTTTTATTGATTGCTGGAGACTGGCCAAGTGACAAAACTTAGAGCCATTGGCCATAACTGGGTCACGTACTTTATATGTCACACTATATCTATCTCCTCGTTTCCAGGGTCGATATCGTTCGTGTAGTGCTAAGACTCCACTTTCCTATTTTGTGTGGTATTTTTGAATGGCTTTTTGAACCCCCCCGTACCCTTTCTTCGCCTGGTGCGGGGCATCCGTTGGTAAACATTAGCCAGGGAAACTTGGAAGTATTGCTCGTATATCTGGTTTAGATATACCCAGGCAATGCAAAGGAAGTAACTTCTGACTGAGGCTTAATGAGTGTTTTGGAATACGCAGTTCAAATCCCATCCATTTTTATGCCAGGCAGCCCACAATGAGCGCTCGATACTGTAGAGGATGTTCTCGACACATTGGCGTTGGTGATAGGGAATATTGGTTCAATAAACGTAAGTGAGTGGAGAGTTCGGAATGTCTCACTAGCCAGATTGAGGAACGACACACCAAGCTAGTGAGTCCATCTCTCAAGAATTATTTTGTGCACACAGCACCGGTCGTCCTGCCATCAATTTTCTAGCTTCCTTCAACGTAGAATGTGCGCCGAGGTATAGAGTGCCAGCCTGGGCGCAAGGATTATCAGATGCAACTTGCAGTGTCAGATCTCTTTGTTCAATCACATTGCGGACAAAGTATCAACTAAAGAACCCATATCTCATAGTTTTCATAGCTTTGGTTAAAGAAAGAAAAAGGGTGAGAGTTCGTGCGGAATGCAGCACCCACTTGCACTTCTCATGCAGTGGGGCGGGGAGGGACTTGGTTATGAAGGGGGGGTAGGATGTGGCCTTTATTAGGTGCGATAGAGAAAAAGGCCAAATTGTGATCTACAGCCCTGTATTAGTGTGCGCTGGGTGAGGATTTCCTTGTGATTTTGGGGGAGGGGGAAGTGCCTTGGCCCCTGGAGGGGAATAGATACTATACCAGGTTATGTGCATTAATTGTATAAGTTAGGGGCCACACCTAATCGCAAAGTTCATGCCCAGCTCATCGGAGGGTTTGGGGCCTAAAGCGCAACAATAAGTAGCTAATCCAGTGACCAGGTATGATATGATGATAGCTATGATACTTCGTCTGGAGTCTTGGACAGATAAGAAAGAACATGAAACATCCAAGTGGTTTACTTCGATAAACTACAGCAGCAATACAGATTACCGCTCTCTCTCTTATAAACAACTTACCCGCTCGAATTTTCTGGGGAGCCCGGGAGTTTATATATTAACCTCAAGGTTTCCAGCGGCCGTGACACACTAATGGCCACTCCTGGGGCTGCTGCGGGGGCTCGATGGGACGGGAAGGATTTGTGGTTTACTGTTCATCAATTGCTGCGATTTTTAGCAATAATAGATGGTCCGACAAACTTCGACATTATTTTGCAGTCATATTGGTTAGACTACGGTCGACCGCGGCGGACTGCTCGCTCTTACCCGGGCTGTAGGAAACGGGGCAGGAAAATGGATGATGAGTTTTATATCGTTTTAGGACCTCCTTTTTGCCCCGGGAAGGGAGGGAAAGTTGAAAAGAAGTGGTAAGCTGCTGAAAAATAGGTTACCAGGAGTAAAGACTGCTTGTACTTCCCTAGTATGCACCACATTTTCTAAGGAATCGATTTGGTGTTTGCTAAAAATTTACGAGTTTGATTGAGCCTGTCGAGTCAATTAATCGATAATCCGACGCCCTGAACGCTCAAATTATAACAAGAGCTTTAGACGTCCAAAGTCAACCCCTCCCCAAAAATACGGATATCCGTGCCCTTTGACCTTTGAAATTTCGATTGTTGACAGTTACCCAGAGTAACAAATACTGTTCCCGTCCAGGCCACTTCAAGACACCTTCAAACTCAGTTTTATCACAATTTTCCTATCACAACTGGTCTCTCGGCTAGTCAAGTTATGGAGAGGTATATCAGGGAGAAATTTTTTATTTTCTATTTCCTCTCTGGGCTCAAACCGATTCTTTCCACCCGAGATTACCCTACAAGTGTTGAGCTCGATTTGGCCCCAAAGCGGCCTCCTAAGCGCAGCCTACTCTGAGCCGGTGAATTGCTTGGAATTTCCAGCTTGATTTTTTCTTCCCCCATACAGTTTCTGTCCGGCACAAAAGGTATTACTCCAAGACCTCAAGTTGGATGAGGGCTCATGTGGGGTGGCGTCCGGGGTAATCCGAAAGATATCTATAGATACGTTCTTTTATGAACCCTTATCATAAGATATCACTCGATTGCTAGGATAATATCTATGACGCAGTGAACGCTGTCGTAGCTCTAAGTATCATAGATGGGAGATGAGACAGGGGTAAACTGGCGCGAATCGTGGAGTGACGTACTTGGCTTGGGTGGGAGAAAAAGGTACCTTAAGTGGACGGGGTTTTTTTTGTGGGTGTCATACTACTACCCCATATAAGCACCTTTTTGACATGACTTATGGGAGGTTGGCGACGATATCCAACAGCACAATTTAAGTTATCACACGGTACATGATATCCTGTGAGTCTCCGAGAATGTTGGGTATGAAGTAACCGAATAATATTATTGATAAAAATCCATACCACGATAACTAGCAGCAGTAAAAGCTGTGTCAAGTTTGTTAAAGTGACGGAGCCCCACATGCTAGCTCACTGAAAGAATATAAGTTATTGGGTATGTTGCCATCCTCGCATTTTAGGAAGTTTCTCACAGAACTGGACTGGCTACAGATCACAGCCCCTCCTTATCCTGCCCTCTGAGCAGAAGGACTCCCCAGCTGTAGATATTAAACCACCCCACCATAAAGCAGGTGTTCTCAAGTCATCATGCAAGACACTTTGTCCATTAACGTCAACTACGGGGAACCAGGATGTCGCCAGGATGCGGGATTTGCTTTTTGTGTCACAGATAAGGCAGGACAACATATAGATACCCCGCTTGTAGTGTGAAGTATAACCGGTACGGGTACTCGGTTATTGGTTTTGTTTTATGTTTTGTTTTAAGTATCGCTTGATACTTGGTTTTGTTTTATGTTTTGTTTTAAGTATCGCTTTGATACTTGGTTTGTTTTAAGTATCGCTTGATACTTGGTTTTGATACTTAAGGAGTTTTACCAAAGAGTATCAATTGATGCCTTTGATTAGTTTCGTTCATGCTAGACATGAACAGATTTGTGTATTTAAAGACCGCCTGTTTCTACAATAGAAAAGGCAGACTTTGACAGACTGTATTTCAATATACTTGGCTGAACGGTTACTTCTTTGTTTCTCAGTACACCCTCGAAGCCTCCTTTAGTTCTCAGCTCTCGCCTCCTCTCCGGAAGAGCAGGCCACCTGCCAACTATCGTATCCTTTACCGATAACGTGATTAGCACCTTGCAAACACGTTACATGAAGTAAACAAACCACCAGCCACAAACCTAACCATGGGTAAAACCAAACCTCGTGTTCACAACCATCATGAAGAGTTGATTCAACAAGTGATAAAAGCCATTCAGGGTGGCTTGGAAGGAGCGGTCCCTGCTGCAGTCAAGATCTATGGGGTTTCTCAGACAACACTATATTACCGGCTTGCAGGCATGCGTAAGAGCCGGCAAGTGGCTCATGTGCCTCAACAGCGCTTGCTGGAAAGTAAGGAGAAGGCGATTGTTAAATAGTACTTTGATATGGATGACCAAGGCTTTCCTGCAAGGTTGGATAATGTGAGAGAGATGGCTCTCCATCTTGAACGGAAAAGAGTAGGGGGAATGGTAGAACTATTGGGCAAGATTTGGATCACAAGGTTCCTCAATTGACATCCTACTCTTGCCATTAAATTTAGTACTCAACTGGAGTGTCAACGGGCACAGGCAAATGATCCTTGTATCGTCAAGGACTATTTCAGTAAGCTGAGTAAGCTTGTCCAAGCACATGGCTTGAAGGCTCCACAAATCTTCAATATAGATGAGAAAGGCTTTCTCATGGGTCAGGCATCTCGAGCCAAGGTGCTTTGTCATCCGGGGAGACGAAACCCCTGGGTAACACATAACGGAGGATGAGAACTGGTAACTGTGGTTGAAACCATGGGCGCAGCAGTACAATCACTTTCACCTCTCATTATTTATCGTGGGAAAGCACAGTACCTTGGCTGGTATTCTAATCTCAGTGAGAAGGAACGTAACTATAAGTTTAGTTATTTTCCTAAAGAGTGGATTGATGACCGGCTTGCACTTCTCTGGCTGGAGACAATATTTGAGCCTGAGACTGCCACAGTAGCAGGGGAGCCTAGGCTTCTGATTATTGATGGGCATGGTTCACATATCATATACAGTTTTGTCAAATTTTGTGTGGAGCACAACATCCTTCTCCTTTACCTTCCATCGCACTCCACCCACCTTCTACAACCCTTAGATGTCGGCCTCTTCTCTCCCTATCAGTATTTCTATAGGTTGGCTGTTGATAACGATATGCATTCAGGAAGGAAAACAGGAAATGGAATTAAAAAGGTTATCTTTATCTGTTTTGTTACTGAGACAAGAGAGAAAACATTTACCTTGCAGAATATTTCTTACGCCTTTGAGGCTTGTGGTATATGGCCTCTCTGTGCGTGAAGAGTGTTGGGGAGAAGGGTACCTGAGGCTCTTTCATGACGCGATACTATGGGACTCACCACTCCCCAGAAAAGCAAAGATATTCAGCACAGAATAATGGCTGCCAAGAAGCTGTTAGATGAGGGTCTAGCTTCCTTATCACTTACAGAGTCTTCACTACTACTTCTAGCTCCCTCCACGGCAGTAGGCACATTGGAACAGCTTATTTTATGGGTTAAAGTTATCCTCCAAGAATTAGGCCACCAACTAGAGTCAGGGGTAGCTCAGTGGGAGCTCTATCAGGAACAGTCATATCGCCTACAACAGGCTGTTCCTCTCAAGAACAAGACTGACCGTCGCAAGCTGTCTGAAGCACGGATTCTGTAACAGGTACGGGTACTCGGTTATTGGTTTTGTTTTATGTTTTGTTTCAAGTATCGCTTTGATACTTGGTTTGTTTTAAGTATCGTTTGATACTTGGTTTTGTTTTATATTTTGTTTCAAGTATCGCTTTGATACTTGGTTTGTTTTAAGTATCGTTTGATACTTGGTTTTGTTTTATGTTTTGTTTCAAGTATCGCTTTAATACTTGGTTTGTTTTAAGTATCGTTTGATACTTGGTTTTGTTTTATGTTTTGTTTTAAGTATCGCTTTGATACTTAAGAAGTTTTACCAAAGTGTATCGCTTGATACCTTTGATTAGTTTCGTTCATGCTAGACATGAACAGATTTGTGTATTTAAAGACCGCCTGTTTCTACGATAGAAAAGGCAGACTTCGACAGACAGTATTTCAATATACTTGGTTGAACGATTACTTCTTTGTTCCTCAGTACACCCTCGAAGCCTCCTTTAGTTCTCAGCTCTCGCCTCCTCTCCTGAAGAGCAGGCCACCTGCCAACTATCGTACCTTTACCGATAACGTGATTAGCACCTTGCGAACACGTTACATTTTTTTAACCTCAGCAAGTGGTTAAGAACCTGTCCCCAGATTTAGGCCTGATCAACCTATCGATATCCACCTCAGAACGCTAGCGGAGAGAAGCGGCAGAATCACAGCACATTCGGCTTCATCTCAAACCCAAGATAGAGTCTTTGATGACCAGGAGTGGGAAGCAAATCCCACGGCAAGACCTTACAAGAAAGAAACAACCCCGACGCTCTGCTAAAGAGCCGGGCGATCCTGCAAACACGGAAGATACACAACCCCCAGGAGAATTCCCTTCTACTCCAGCAAAGAAGCCTTCCTTTGAACCTCCAAACGACCCCGAATCTAGTAGCGAATCGGATATGGCTAGCACAGGAGGAGGGCCTTCTGGAGGAGGGAAATCTCGGGCAAGGCCTGAAGAAGAGGAGGTACCCGCAGCATTTGAACCCCCTAAGTTTAAACTCCACCACCCAGCGAAGTTCACAGGAGAAGGAAAAGACCTCAAACCTGAAGCCTTTGAACGATGGGCAACAGAACTCTCACACTTCCTACTCTAACAAGGAAAAGATGTGGAAGACCCTACAACTGGACTTATCATTGGATCATTCTGCGAAGGAAAGGCAACCGACGTATACCACCAATGCTATAAGGATTTCAGCGGGAATGTAAGATTAAGAGGATCTACAGTTCTAGATTACCTGAAAGGACGATTCCAATCCTCTATAACCAACGACCTCTTATACAACAAATTCAACCAGCTCCAGCAAGTTGACAGAATGCATGTCAAGCGAATCACCGATGTGGCTACGGACCTAATAATGTATAAGGACCGGATGGAGAGAGGAAGTATCTCCAAATACATCCTGAAGCGACGATTCTACGACACCATGCACCCTACCCTCCGGCGAGAAGTAGAACCACTCGAGGAAGATGGCGATAATATTGCAGTAATAATTGCAAGAGCAGAACGAAAGGACGCCATTCTCCATGAGACCAAGGCCTACAAAACACAGACATCCTCTAGTAGGAACAGCCAGCCACGACACAAAGCCTCCAGCAACTCTGAAGACGATACCTCACAGGTTTTCAAGAAGAAGACAAAATCCTCCAAAGAATCGAGACGGCAAGAAGGAGAATGTCTTGAATGTGGAAAAACAGGGCATATGGCAAAGAACTGTCCTACAAAGAAAGGAAAAGGAAAGGCAATTAAGTAAGAGGCGTCGGCCAACAATGTTGAAAGCGATAACGCCCAATCCAGTGAATATGAAGAGATCCATATCGGATATATCAATGTGGAATACAATAGTGTTCGACCTCCGGCTACATTCAAAACACACACCGCTCTAGAAGGTACTATCCTGATCAATGGCAAAAGGGCTCGAGTCCTATTCGACACTGGCACAATCGAAAGAGATATGATCAGTAATGCCTTTGTTTCTGTCCATGGACTCCCGACCCGAGACCTTAACCAACCCATACTAGTCAATATGGCAGTTAAGGGATCACGATCCACTAGCCATAAAACCTGTAGTGCGACCATTCGACTTGGTTCTGCAGTCCTACCCCCCCAGGAAATGCTGGTTGGAAACTTAGCCAAATACGATGCCCTAATAGGCATGCCATTCCTGAATCGCCACAAAGCTATAATCAGGTGTGGGGAATCAACTATCGATTTCCCAGAGCAGAAGGTTAGAGTCTCATGCAAGCCAACAAGCGGAGAGTACCGAGCTGCAGTCTGTGAAACAACTACCCAAAAACTATTGGATGAATACTCCGATGTTTTTCCTAACCAAATACCCAAAGAACTACAGCCTATGAGAGAGGTGAACCACCACATCCGCCTCCGAGACCCCTCCAATCTCAAAAACCAACCCACCTACTCTATTCCTGACGCATACAAAAGCCCACTTTGTGATTGGATCAACCAACAACAAAGAAGAGGAGTCATCTACCGGGCAGAAGCCCCAAGTGCCGCTCCTATATTTGTCCAACCCAAAGCAGATGGAAAAAGAATCCGCCCCTTGGTTGACCTCAAGCTACTGAACGAAAACACGGTTATGGATAGCTCCGCCATCCCAAACCAAACCCAGATCCTAAATGCAGTTGGGCGAGCTAGATTCCGAAGTAAGATTGACCTAAGCGATGCCTACTTTCAAACAAGGTTAGACCCAGAAAGCAAACGCTACAATAGTTTCAAAACATCCTTCGGAAGTTTCATTAGCCGAGTTATGTTACAAGGTGATATGAATGCGCCCGCCACCTTTATACAAATTATGGAAAACCTCCTAAGCGAATACCTCCACCATTTTGTCTAGGTTTACATCAATGATATTCTCATCTTCTCGAACACCGAAATAGAACATGCCTACCATATAGGACTGGTTTGCACCAAACTAAGGGAAGCTAAATTCTACGCTAGCAGAAACAAGTCAATTCTGTTTGCCGATAAACTCGATATCCTAGGACATGTCATAGATGATGAAGGAATACACGCAGCCCCTGGAAAAATAGCCTGTTTAACGGAATGGTCAACACCCCGGAATCAAAAGGAACTCATGCGATTCCTAGGACTAGTCAACTATATTTCCCAGTTCCTCCCACACCACGCCACTGTGACAGCACCGCTCACAGACCTTACCGGCAATGCAGAATTTGTCTGGACCCACACCCATGACCAAGCCTTTACCAACATCAAGGAATTGATTAAAAACGCCAACGTTATTCAACCTATCGACTATAGTAAACCAGAACCGATATGGCTGATTACTGATGCATCGGATGTTGGAGTTGGAGCATGGGTTGGGCAAGGGGCCTCCCATGAAACGGCAAGACCAGCGACGTTACACAGCAGGAAGTTCACTAACTCACAGATGAACTATGGAACAACAGACAAGGAAGCCCTTGCTGTAATTGATGCTCTCGCTGCTTTCAACCACACCATCATGGGCAATACCTTCACTATTGTTACCGACCACCAACCTCTCACTAATCTTAAAACAGAAAGGATACCTGGAAGAAGAAGAACAAGATGGATAGGCGAAATCAGCAAATACAATGCAAAAATTATCTACGCTCCTGGAAGAACGAACTATTTAGCTGATGCTCTTTCCCGCCTATATGAAAATCAAGACATCGCAGACCCCCCTCTCGTTCACGACCACACAAGACAAAGCGAGGACAGCCCTGACGACACCTCCTATGAACAAGAACCTTCGATGGCTACCGCCAGCTCTGCCGCTCCCTCCAATCCTTTCTCTTACACCATGTACAGTGCTGCCAGAACAGAATGAGAAAAGAACCTTGATGAAGAATGGAAAGACCATTGCACGCTCCGCAGCACACCTCCTCACGAACTTGAACAAAGCAGACTCCACTGGTCCCACTGTTATCACGACACCTGCCCTTTTCACCAGACTGAGATCAAGTTCAGCAACAGATACCAGCGACCGTACTATATGCCTGCTGACGATTCCAAAGACACCAGTTTCGACACCGTAGAAGGAGCAGAAGAGATGATCAATGAAGATGAATCGACCCAACCTCCTGATACCCTTAATCCTGTTCCAACACGATACCAAGGTCTTGAAGAACTCAAACAAGCAGCAGCCTACGTGGATGCAATATCCTATTAACAACCCCCACAGTCAGCCCCGCCATCCTCTCCTCCCATAATCGATTCACGACCACTATATGGTGGACCCTTACGAGTATATAACAATGAAACCATTGTCTCAGTCATACCCCCTACCATTCCCGAGCATCAGCGTCAACTCTATGAAACCTTTGAGGAAGAGGAAGCCCCTATCGAACCAACAAGAGGATCCCTAATCGAGGATGAACGAGATGTTAGATTGACTACAGAAGAATTAACTTCCGCTTTCCGAAGCCAAATGAGAGCAGGATACCGCCATGACCCAATTTACTTCAAAGCCATGGATAGCTCCAGGCATGGAGACCTCGCCACCTACAACATATCAAACGGAATGGTCTATACCAGCACCCGTTATGGTGAACACTGCCTATACATACCAAAAGGCCATATGTTCAATGGAATGACTATTAGAGAATATGTCATATCCGAGATTCACAACAAAGGACACCACAGCGCGGACCGCAACCTTCAATATGCGTCAGAATATGTTTACTGGCCTGAAATGCGAAAGGACCTCCGCGATTTTGTTAGGCAATGCGAACTCTGTCAGGCAAATAAGGAGCGAACACAACTTCCTGAAGGGAAAGCTCAGACCCTCCAACTACCATGTGAAATATTTGATTCCTATGCCATCGATTTCGCAGGACCATTCAACAAGTCCGCCGGATATGACACCATCTTGGTAGCTGTGGATCGTTTTTCCGGATACACCTGGTTAATACCAATGAAGGTTACCGATTCCTCCAATGACACCTGGAATAACCTCCAACGATACTTGTTTACCCCCCACGGGTACCCCTTATCTATTGTCAGTGATGCTGATCCCCGCTTTACTGCCAGATTCTGGAAGCAAACCTTGACCTCCCTCGGAATAAATCACATTATGGCTGCCCCAGGACACCATGAGACTAATGGCTAGGCAGAACGAAAAATCCGCAAGGTTAAGACCGGAATTAGAAACATGATCAATGAACGACAAACCAACTGGGAACCAGCCCTTGTCGAACTCGCTTCATATATCAATGCCGGATTTTCAGATACCTTGGGGATGTCGCCATACAAGGCAGTCTTTGGCCGCCAATACCCTCTCCTACCTACAATGCTATTCAAGAACTCCTCAGTCCCTGCCTCCGATGACCACTTAAACCGCCATCAAGCAATTCGGAACGACGCTTTCCAAGCTGTTAAAGCTGCCCGATTCCGAAGTACCACTACTGCTCAGAAGCGACGACGCAAACATGTCCCTATCCCACCAGTTGATATGCTCATAGTACATGGAAACATGTTCATCACCAATGTTGGACGCAGCAAGAAACTGCAACCCCGATGGCGAGGACCTTTCAAGGTCTTATCCTTTGATGAACATACAGAAAACTACACTGTCCAGATGGATGGACGCATGTACCACCGCAATACTGCAGTATTCCACGCCTCTGCTGTCAAACGATTCCACCCAAATGACGATTCTAAGTTCCCTGGAAGAACCCACTCTCGACCCGAACCTATCATCATTGAGAAGAAAGATGAATGGGAAGTTGAAGAAATCCGAGACCACCGCCTTTGGCATAGAAATGATCAATTCTTAGTCAAATGGAAAGGATATCCAACGAGTAAAAACAGTTGGGAACCACTGGAAGGACTAGAGCACGCTATGGATATGGTGAATGAATGGTGGAAAGACAATATGCCGAATGGATCCCTTCCCCCAACAATCAACTACATCACTATGTGCTGGACACCCACGATGCCAGAAACTGAGCGATGGCATGCAGAACTCGAAACTAGAGATGGATTTTGGGCACCATACTTTGAGTCGGAATTCGAGAGTAGCGATGAGGAGAATCAAGCTATGGAGCAGGCTCTCGACAACTTTATCTAGTCACCAATCACCATCCGAATACCATAACGATGTCAAACTATGTGGAGCTCAATGTGAGGCAGCGACAACAGAGTGTTGGACTGTTGTTGAACCGCGATGCTATCCAACTTGAAGACTATTTCGAAATCCTCTGGATTGACTACTGTCCTGATTGTGATCATGCTTGGGTTGATGTACAGCACGAATCTGGTATTCGTGACTACTGTGATTTAGATTTCTTCGAGTCTAAGTGTTTCCTTAGAGTTTCCTCCTGCCCCTGGTGTGATACTTATGATGAGGAATTTCTTGCGGAAACTGAAGCCATGAGTTTCTTGGAATCCGCTTTTGATGATTATTAGGTTTTGTTTGTTTAAACAGTTGTTTTGTTTTGGGGAATGTAACCGGTATGGGTACTCGGTTATTGGTTTTGTTTTATGTTTTGTTTCAAGTATCGCTTTGATACTTGGTTTGTTTTAAGTATCGTTTGATACTTGGTTTTGTTTTATGTTTTGTTTCAAGTATCCCTTTGATACTTGGTTTGTTTTAAGTATCGTTTGATACTTGGTTTTGTTTTATGTTTTGTTTTAAGTATCGCTTTGATACTTAAGAAGTTTTACCAAAGTGTATCGCTTGATACCTTTGATTAGTTTCATTCATGCTAGACATGAACAGATTTGTGTATTTAAAGACCGCCTGTTTCTACAATAGAAAAGGCAGACTTCGACAAACAGTATTTCAATATACTTGGTTGAACAGTTACTTCTTTGTTCCTCAGTACACCCTCGAAGCCTCCTTTAGTTCTCAGCTCTCGCCTCCTCTCCGGAAGAGCAGGCCACCTGCCAACTATCGTACCTTTACCGATAACGTGATTAGCACCTTGTGAACACGTTACAGATTCTTTCTGGAGCCCAACTCATTCAACTCCACGATGCTAGACTCCAAAAAGATGCAACCAAGGGTCAGAAACTACCTAAAAGACTTCCGAAAACCAAGTGAATCTCTTCACAAGCCCAGGTTACCCCAATCCTTACACCTGTTGGATTTCCAGAAAGCCTTGCCTCACCGGTATTGGATGATAGTGAGATAGAAATTCTAAGTGATGAAGAGTGGAATTTGGCCTCCAAGATGCAATGTGTTTCCCGCCATACTACTTACACAAAACCTATCGCACCCTCCTCATCAGCACTGCGGTACCCTATTCCTCCCCTCCATATGTCTCTTCGATCACGGAACGCCTGATCTTGTGCTTTTTTTTTCTCGCTATCTGCCAGGACATTCCTGTATGCTATTCCCCTACTGGCAACTTTTGATTTTCCTCATACTAACCTCCATGGCCTTTCTAGTTTCCTCCCATATAGCCTCCGATCATCTCTCTTTTCTTACCGCCCTTTTCATTACTTTCTTTCAATTTTCCGGTTCTTCTCATATTACATATATCTAAAATACGCACGGGGAGTTGTCTCAAATATTGCGCAATCGCCAGATCCCGCATCCCGGCGATGTCCCGGTTCCTGATAGTTGACGTTAATGCATTGCATACGCTAGTATATCAATCGGCCGAAACCTCTCCCGCTCACTCTCGGAGCAGAGGAATTGATGAGAGGAGCGAAAACAGAAGCTAAATATAGCTAGATCTGCCCCGGGTTTCTTGGGGAGGTGTCTCAAAGGTACACTTCCGCTTGTTCTAGGGTATTTTTTCCTCCAGAGAACCTTCTAGGGGGGTGCCCCTAAAATTTATCTAGCCTTTGAGATCTTTGGGAATTTAGGACTGGTTTTTCACATGAGCCGTCAGGGGCCTAGTTACCTTTTGAGTTCCTTTTAATTCGTTTGGTCGGGAGAGCTAAACACCCCGAATGTGGGGTTTCATGGTGATTGAATAGCAAGTATAATTGCTGATCATCGGAGAGGCTTTAATGAGTGTTTACCTGAATAATTAGAAAGCAATACTATACCATCCTGAAGAGGCGCATTCCCTGCCAGGTACAGTACAAGTGATTGTGTGGCACTGGAGATATACATAGATATATAGATATAAACCAAGAAGTTTTTTTCCCTCCTCTATTCATCTATTCACGACTATAACACCCTTATGGGTGTAATGAACTGATTTTGCTTTAACAAAATGGATCACAGTTAAAACGAGATCCACAAATAATCACATCCATTTCAATATTCAACCCGGAACAGCAAGGGGGCTTAAAGACATGGATCCCCATTTCACTAAAAAAACAAGCGACCCTTTATCATACCCACAACCACCGGCACGAGAATAGCCCACTCCCACTTCCTAGTCATCCTCGGCCTCGCTCACGTTCCTCCCTCTCCAGAGTTTCCTTCAGACGCTCAACAAGGGCCATCAACTCCCCTCTCTCCCCAACCAATGTTTCCTTGGTCGCCTCAAGCTTATCAGCAACCTCCTTATATGGCGGTTGCTCGTTATAAAGATTGCTCTCCGTAGGCTGAACTCTAAGGAAGACTACGAGGTTCTCGAGCTCGAGGATGCGGTCGTTGATAACCTCGATCTCGTGCTTTGCACGAGCTAACTCGTGTTCGTGGCTAGGCATTTTTGAAGTGGCGGGCTGTTGGCTATAACAAAGGGAGTGGCCTTCAGCTTTCGGGTGGACAGTTGACTATCGGAGCTTTCGGGGGCGTTGAGATTGTAGTTTGCGAGAAGCGTTGGGTTGCAGTGTTTAGGGCAGATGGTGGGAGGCCAGATCAATTTATAGAGGGATTGAGAGATGATGTGGGATTAGTATTTTGTGACTGACCTCTGACCTAATAGTATTGGGGAGTGTAGGATAGAATTTTATGTGCAGGATATACTATTGGTACTACTTTACGCATCACCGGTATGAGGGAACCCAGAACACCTATGGTAGCTTCTAGGGGGTTCTTTGGCATTTTTAGTGGCGGCGATGGGGATCATAGAATATTCGTCCCTTGTGTCCTACCAAGTCGATGAAATTCCGCATTGCAATATTTTCCATAGGACATCGGTATTTACCGTTACCTTCTCTTCGCCCATATTTTCTAATTCTCTCTCGCTGCAGCTCCGAGATCGTAGAGCGAGAGCTATGAATTCCCCTCCCTGAACCCCTACACAAGACGGGTGACCTGGTTGGAATGATGAAAGCAAAAGGCCTAACCCTGTTAAATGTTATGCCTTTATTAGGTTGTCCGTCGCGCTATCTTGTACGAGTAAAAACGCTATATATCACTGGGGAATTAAACTGGTAAGACGAGAATAAGGATAGCGCGAATTTTGAAAGGGAACAGCTTATGGCTACAAAAAAAAGAATTTTTTCAAGAACGGGGTTGAAACAAACACCTCCCCAGTATAATAGTATCTATCACTTATCGAATAGATTTTCCTTCAGCTCGTGGTAGCGTTATATTTAAACGTCTTGGGGCTTGTTGGTTTGGGGGGGCTCGAACTGCAAGAATTCATAGCCGCTCTAGATTAGCATTTTCCAATACATAATTCAGTGTGATGAGGCCTTTGTTTAGTGCCCTCTTTCTGATGTTACGGGACGACTTCTAGGACCCTCGGGCACAATTTACACTCACTTAGATGCCGCTTTGCTAAGGAGAAAAAAAGAAACCCATGACTCCCATCTTCCCCCACAAATTATATTATTTTTTCTTGAGATTTCTCTCCTGAGGGTCCCCTTTCTTCGTTTCACGTTTTCCCCGTATCTTGTTAACACTGAACTATGGAGGGTTATATACCCGGAATAGACTTCCGTTTCAGCGCAAACATAGATCATGCTCCGGCTATTGCACCCGGTGCTGGTATCTTCGCTTTCGCAGTGGAGATGTCAGAAATGACCCCTCTCTCAGATCCACACCCAGGACCCCATCCAAGTGGAGAACCCGATTCAAGAGAAGTCACCATAGGTTCGAGCTGGTTTAATTTATGGGAAAAGGTGTATCATTGAGCCTCTCTGAGAACATATTCCACGGGGCCTGTGGGAGCATAACTCCAGAACGTTGTCTGTTTCATTCATAAGCTGCCCAGGTCTCACGAACGAAAAAGCCTAGCATTCCACATCACTTTAGTCTTGCTGAACTTTATTTCTGTCTCTGGGTTTGGGTTCACTCGAGTGCGACCAATCCTAACGTACCTTGTCTCGGCCTTCACTATCGTATTAGGCTTTGTAGCCTTCTCCCTTCGCCCCGCGTCCAATGAACCAAGTATCATAGCTAACTGACGTATTTGCCCAGAGGGCGCTGCGTCGCTGAACGTCTACGCGTTTAGCTGGGCACTGGAAGGTTGGGGGAGGTGGCAAGGGGTCATGCATTTCTTTTAGCTACTTCTATTCTACTGTGACTGTTTCATCCCATCCCACTTTGTGCTATCGTCCTGAACGTGGGTGGAGGGTATGATACATGTATCTATTCCCTGGAAAATATTTGACGAACGTTACCCCATAGGCTTGATTTCCTGCCAGGTCTTGAAAAATGCAGGTGCTTTTTTTTCAGGTGCTTTTTGTTCAAGGGTTTCTTTGTCTACTCTTTGGTGGTTGATTCACAGTTATATCCATAGTATCATATCATATCCCTCACTGTCGCGCGGCTGCATGCAGATTCGAAAACCAGACAGCCAAGTGTCTACTTCTCGCACTCTCCCAAAAGTTGTAGTACTTTAAAGTACCACCGCAATAGTGCTTCCTCCCCTACATACCCGGCCTCTCCTATCCTCTCTGGCACCATCGCCACCGACACGCTCTCTCACTGTCATCATTCCCATCGCCTGGATCACCGCCGCAACTACCACCACTGCCATCAGCGCCCAGCTACTATGTCCATATTTATCATTGCTAGAGGAGCGGCAGCCGCCACAGGCTCCGAGCGTCCACTGCGGGTTATGTTGGGTAAAGGTAGTCAGCCACTTTGCCTTTCCCGGTCGGCAGGCGCATGGGTATTGGTATTATACCCAAGTTTGATCAGATTGATCCCGCTGACCCTCTCCTTATTTCTGTCAGTATTGAGCCAGGAAGCCCTTATGCATCGTTTCAAGCAGAATTGGCACCTCCAGTTCGGGGATAAACACGTCTAGAAAGCAAATTAGAATGAGAACTGTTGCCCCCCGGAGGGGCTATCTAGAGGCCACCGACCACATCAGTATTCTAAGGGTGCTCCCTCAAGAGGCATCCACAGCAAAAGAATTTGTTATATCGGACCCTTGGATGTGTATCAAGAGAACTTCCCTTTGCACTGTCTTTGCTTACTCGAGCCAACATTCTCTGTTCCTGGTATTTTCAGTGTATTTCTGTTGGCAGCCGGATAACCGGGGCGCAGATAAGCTTGCCATCAAGACAGGATCCACGGTAGGTTGTTATCCTAACTTGGGGGAGGCGTTAAAGTTCAGCACAATGGAGATTTCCCCAAGGATCGAGCTACATAGATTACTCTAAACCTAACCCGGAAATGTAATCCCACAATGTATCAATCAGATTTTAATGCGCATTGCTCACGCCAAGCCTCATAAGTTGCATAAGCCAACCGCCACGACATACTATCCCACTACACAGATGTCATGTCCTCTGAACCAGGCCTGTCAGAAGAATTATTTCAATGTGATTGAAGTTATGAAGATGCCTAGCTACCTGCCATACTACCTGGTGGGTCAAGGCCCGGGAGATATTAGTAATTTTGATGGATATAGAAATCCCCCATTGGTGCAAGTGCATCAGGGCGGTCCTGGGCACATGCATCTATCAAGCGATCAAGAATATAGCACCCCTACTTTCAATCTATGCTACTCCACATATCCTTCCACGCCACTTTTCCTTCAATCTCCGGCACGTGTAGGGCCTCTAACAAGTCCCGTTGGAATATCGGGATATGGTACCATAATCAGGCTAGTATTTGGGAGCTCGTCATGACTCATGAGCTATTGGACTGGTGTTCAGAGGTTTATGAGACTCCGAATAAGGACAGCCTATATAGGGGCACTGCGGGTGCTATAGACGATTGAGAAATTGTTCAGTCCCAATTCCTCCCTTACTCGTCGATAACAATCCCATAATCGCAAGAAGTCCCCGCATCCTAGTGGCGAGTGATAAAATGTGTTCAGTTATTCTGCCCTCACCAAAGGATCCCAAGATCTCTCTTGAAAGCCCCGGCCTTACCTTAAACCGCTGGTGCCACTTCCCGCAAATGTTGTCACAAAAGATAGAAGGTTTGGGAAGTGGGAAAAATAGGTAGTACCCTATTCTCCGCTCTCCGGGCAGTCTTGAACCCCACCCAAAATGATTTTGGGTTTCTCTGGGTGGGTGTTCTTGTATCATACGGTAGTGCTACTGCTACCCCGGTGCATGATAATAGGAGAAAGGGCAAATGCCGCTAGCCCAAAGAGACCCGGGGGGGAACAGATGGTAGGCCGTTTCGTAGGTTTCGTCAAAAGCAAAACTTTTGTATAGTAGCCTATCCTCGAAAGTCCTTAAAACAGTTTGGTATCTCACCCTGTTGGAGATGGGGGTTAAAAAAAATAGTATAGAATAAGCTCAGTAATACTCTAGGTTTTCTGTAGTCCAAGCCGCATATCTAGCTTTCTAACACAAGGCCTCCCAAAACGACAGACCGCACAACGGGATTCTACTCTCCTAGAGCGATTTCGGAACGCAAAGTTAGGGATCACTATCTCTGTGACAATGGTGTTTACTGTTGCAACAAGTGGGCTTAAGAAATAGGGATTCCATAGATTCATCCAGGATCTGTGATGTTTGCTTGTTGCAACATGAGTTACCTGTGCTCGAGTAGGGTTAAACGATATTGTTCATAATATTATCATACCCCACCAAGAGAATTCGGAATCTTCACGCATGTTATGATATCTCTTAAGCGAGACGCTAACACTAAAAACATGTGGCCTATTGTCATTGCAACAAGTTAAAATTAGGCGAACTACTGGTACTTGCTCCGAAATCCCTCTACCGGCATCATATTATGATACTCTAATCATCAGGTCATTAGGGACACCCCCCAATTGCCGGCACCTAAAAAACAGGTGTCTAGCCTAGGGTTGGGACAATCCATGCTGACAGAACAATTGTTTGGGGACAAAATGTAGGAATTCCTTTTTTGTGGTATCATAGTAGTATGAACCACAGTATTATACTGTAAACATCGGGTAATTAGGGGCACACCAAATTGCCGACAAGTTAAAAAAAACAGATATCAAGACAAAATATTGTTTCTATGAGACGAGACAGGACATGCTGACAGCTGACCGTTCCTAATGACCTGATAATTACTCGAGTACAGTACAGTATGATGCCTCTATGAATTCAATTTGTGGCGGGGGTTGTGGCAGGTGGCGTAGCTTGGGTTCAATCTGTTAAGAGTCATGTGGTTTGCGCCAAGTGTTCTTTTGATCCTGACTGCTTTCAGAAGGGCACAACCCTAGCACGCACCACTCACATATTATCATAACATCGACAAATTCACTATGCCTCCACCACAGTCAACAACCACAACGAAATCCAACACGACGACAGAGCAAGAGACAACCGAAAAGCATAGCCATGCCTGTATGTATGCCCCATTTTTTATCGCCTCCACTATAATTCGGTTAGTCGACGATGATACTGACTTTTCTCTCCGCGAGAAACAGAGCCAAAAATCCTTCCGCACCAAGCAAAAGCTTGCCAAAGCTCAGAAGCAAAACCGCCCAATTCCCCAGTGGATTCGTCTCCGAACCGGAAACACCATCCGGTAACTACCACTTCCCTCCCGCCCCGTTCCGCTCGTTTTACGGTTGTTTGCATATTTCGCTAACTTGGTTACTCTTTCCCATGGCGCAGGTACAACGCAAAGAGGAGACATTGGCGTAAGACTAGGATCGGAATCTGAATCGACGATTTTGGCTTTTTCGCTTCTGTTCCTTCCTTCTTCGGTTTCCTTTGAACCATCTCATCCTCTGGTTTCGGGATGGTGGTGTAACAAAATTTATTGTTTTCTCTTTCAGCGGGTGGACTTGTGGGTAGAAGTGTCAGGCAGGGTGGGGGTTTGTGAGAAATTTCGACCTGGTGGTGCGGGGAGGGCTGGATTTCTTGGGATGGTGCCCGGAAGTATTTGAGGTCCTGTCACAAAAAGTCTGCTCGCGCGGCGGGAATAAAAATTAGTTTCTCTGAGGATTCGCCCACGTTGGCGATTGGGCAGAAAGGTGATCTAGTCATGGCAAGCAGACATTTTGGCCAACGGAACGTTTTTGAATGGTTCTGCGCGGGGATCCCTGTTTTGGAGTTTGAGCTCTGGAAAAATATTTCTCTTTCTGATGATTTGACCCTGGAACTAATGTTCCCATGCTCGTGGAAGCATGAGGCTGATTGGTGGAGGGTTTGACGGCTCCAAATAATCCTCCATTTTGGTGCCTTCGGATGGCGGAGGAAAGCATCTTTGTAGCGGGGCCATGGTGAAATCACCCCGCCACCGGATATGAACTCACTCCCAATATCTCGACTACTAGCATTAACTTAATCAATTCTCGTAGCTCGGAGGGTATCATTTGTACTGTCGAACTCAAATGTCTTCCCAATACCCTTGTTCCCTGAGAGCCTTGGCCATTCCACTCCGCACCACTGAGAGTACGAGCTCCTTGAATAAGCATTGCAAGATGACGCTAATCACAGGCGATTTGGGATGAGTTTAGTCTACACGTGAGATAAGGCACTCGATTTCGCCATTTACCGTAAAAGCTCTTATAATCCATTACGGTATATCATCACCCCATCAGCCCGCGGCAGGTCTAATTTAGTAGGCCGCGAACACCGTAAAGACTCGAACAGGAGATAAATATGCCAGGACATTTTACCGCACCAGTACTATAGTTACCTCCACTTGTAAAAGAAGGATTCCAACATCCTAGCCCATCTATCTTCTATTCGAGTTTTTACGGTGCAGGTTAATGAGATTCAACACATCAGTAGGCAGATCTTATATTGTCGAGAAAATGCTAGTCCCTCCCAGGAGCTATTGACTCAGAAAGGTCGGCGGTGAGAGTGGATTTCAGGAGTTTTTACGGTATTTCGGTTGACATCCCTCGGACGCTGCTACGGTCCGCTGCAGAGGGAGATCATGCGGGGCAAGAGAGAAATTACCGTCACACAGCTTCGGGCAAACCATGGGAAGTGTAGACCATGTGGATATTTATAACTTTGTAAGCATCAATTCTCCGTGGCGCAATTGGTTAGCGCGTTCGACTGTTAATCGAGAGGTTGGAAGTTCAAGCCTTCCCGGGGAAGTTGTTTTTTGCTGTTTTTTTCTTGACACTAGGAGGCCGTCTAGACAGCTCGGCCAAATGATGCCGCTCTCGAGAAAGCCAGAGCAATAATCTAAACTAGGTGTTCCGGAAACTCTGGTAAAACCTAAGATATCAACAGAACAAGAGAATTTGTCGGGAGTCTGAGGTTGAAAGATCGGTTTTCAATATCCTAATTACTCAGGAACATATTTCTCCCATTTCTCTAAGGCTTCTTGACAGGAGATGCATTTTTATTGCTCGCTCGTTTTTGGTTGTTCTGTGCTCGAGTACTCGAGTATAGTATATTAGACTATGTGTTAGGTTTTTTTTTTTACGATAATCACACTTGGACTTGCGCTACCCGTGCACCAGCACTGTGCTGGAGTATGATGAATACCAGGGGCAGAATACCGGTAGTTTCGTGCAAGCGGAAGAGCCTCAAATTGTGGGGTGTTAAATTCAACGCGATTACCCTCCACCACCCTCTTCTTCCACCCCTGACCAAAAACCCCAGATATCCCCTCAAGATGCATATGCGCGATTCCGACGCAGCCCTCGCGGGCGCGTACCCTGAGTCGCGGAGCTCAGACTCCTTGCTTGAGCAGGCCAGATCAGCAACTTTGAAAGGAGAATGTGTTCGTGCCCGAAAACTTTACACCGAAGTCCTGATGCTCGAGCCCCACAGTATCCTTGCATATCTGGAGCGATCGCTAGCTCATTTGAGGCTGGCATTTCCGGACCTGGCGGCGGGAGATGCCTACAGGGCTTTACTGCTCGTTGACATGGCCAGAGAGTGCGACGAGGAGATTACCCCAGAGATAGGTTGGGAATTGCATCGCCCCCTTTACGAAGATGTTGCTTATTGGTGATATTGGCAGCGGAAATGGAAGCGAAGACCTTCTCCTGCCTCAGCATAGCGCTCCGAGAAATTGACTGCCATGAAGACTCCATGAGATACGAAGAAATCGGAACAAAACGATATCCAGAATTCAATTTCGAAGTCCCGGGGTAGGTGACCGCCCCATAATTCTCCCTAAGTGGGTTCCCCCAAGCAGGCCCTGGCGAAAGGCTAACAAAATAAAGCCACACCCCCAGAAAAGAGGCGACCCTCCGTGAGGGGGAATGGAGAAGAGAAGTTTACCCCTGGAACAACATGGAGCCGGACCGCTTCTCCGACAAAACTTTGGAAGTGCTCAATGCCGCGATGGCTAAGTGCTCTGCAAAAGCCGAGCTCAAAGTCGTTGACTTGCCAGTCCTGCAGAGAGATCTGTCGTTTGCCGGTGACGGTGATAGATCCTCGGATAAGCATCTGGGAGTCTATGCCAAGGAGGATATATTCCTAGGCGAGACCTTCTTCAGCGAGGCATCCCCTCTAACGGTCGTTGCTGATCCTGAGAATTCTAGCCTGTGCGAGTACTGCGGTGGGAATCTGCCGGATCAGTATGAAGTCTGCGACGACTGTTGGGAGGGGGACGAAGACAGCGGCGTTATGTGGTGCTCGGAAGAGTGCAGGCAGAAGGCGTTCAAAAGGTGATTAGAGGTATTCCGCGACCGGATAAGGGCATTCGATGTTCCCAGAATCTGATTTTTCTTGGCGAAATAGTTATCATCCCGCGCTCTGCGGGAGGGACTTTACGTGGCTGTATCGCGATGTTAACGCTACGGCAAGTTCCAATTCTGCGTACTCACTGCTTCTTCTAAAGACATTCGCTATGGCTCTCACCCTAGATGTCCATCCCCTTGCACTGCCCGATGTGAAATACCTATACGGCGTCTCCCGCCCACCACTAAAACACATTCCGGCTATTGCCCTACCATTCAACTTTACCCATCAGGTCCTCCAGCCTATACAGATGCTCCAGGAAATGGACGTGGACATATTCGACCCGAAGTACCTTGACTTCTTCGACCTGTGGGTTATGCAGACTGTCAGGGCAAAGTTTATATCCGTCGCTAGCGCGCGGATCAGTTCGAAGACTAGAAGAACCGAACTTGCAGCTGTATGCACCACCCTTCCCCCACCACTTCCAGATCATTCCGCCCGCGACTAACTTGCCATTGCCAGGTCCATGCTCTTTACTCCATGTTCAACCACTCCTGCGAGCCAACTGTGACCTGGGAATGTGAGAGCGAGGTCAAGTTCACCGGCTTCAGTCGACATAAGAAACCCTCTGAATCTGCGGCCCCAATTGTAGCAGTCAAGAAGGGAGATGAGTGCTGGACGCACTACTGTGACGTGCGGATGGAATACAAAGACCGTCAGCGGGATGCCTTCGGCAGCCTTGGCGGCAAATGCGTGTGTAGAAGATGCGTAGAGGAGGAAGCGGAAGATAAAAGGGTAAACGGGGTTCCAGACGAGGAGTAGGGGTTTTTTTTTTGGATTTGATAGAGGTCTTGATATTATTTTAAATTGTTTTGGAGGTTTGATGTTGATGTTGATGTTTGGATTATTCATAGGGTATCACTCGGAAACTCCATTAGTGAGTACGAGAGAGAGAGAGAGATAAATTGATTTTCGATTATGATATGATACATGGACTCCTGTAGGTTTATATCCCCGATCCAGGAGGGATAAGGGAAGGAACACAAACAAGAAACAAAGCAAAGGCCAAGATCGGCCCTATAATATCATATGAGAGGCAAGGAGAAGCAAGAGAAGCAAGAGAAAACGAGTTTGGAATGAAAAAAGGAGGCATACCATAGTTAATAGGGTGTGGAGTTAATGTTGAAAGAGCAAATGCTGAAGAGATGAGAAAAAAGAAATGACGGTCCAACGACGAGAGGGGCAAGGAAGGAAGTACGGTAAAGTAACTAACCGTGTAAGGAACCAGTTGCGAAAGAACGAGACTACAGCACTGAACTCGAGTAGTTCTATATGGCTGGTAAGCCCCATAATAAGCTCAAGAAATGCTATTTTTTTTTCGTTCCTAACATTATGGATCGGCAAAGGCAAGAGCTCGGTTTCAAAATACGCTACAACCTAGAGGTATCAGATGAAAGCGTGCAAGTAGCATTTAAAAACCCACAAGTGTAGAGTATCGGTATTTGGCTACTATACTCAAAACGCTCGACTTGAGAGGTTAGACGCGATCCCATCCACAACCACAACCACTTCTTTTCCACTTATCGATATCCTCGTACTCCACTTGCGCTTAGGCTATGGGCTGCAAGTGGTGTGTGCAATAGCCAGTGGAGTCGATATTACATCGTCACAAATAAATTACGTTCGGAATATAATCACTCGGCATCAGAACCATCCTCCGTGGAGTTATATATATTTTCTCTAGGAACAAAATCTACTCCGCAGATATTATCTACCCGCCGCCGGTGCGCGGGGGGGGGGCTGTATAACTCTCTCCCGGGGCTAGCAATTTTTAAAAAATCGCAAGTCATTTGTAGCTAAAAAGTATATGTCCTCAGCGAGAGTCGAACTCGCGACCTTCGGATATCCCACTCTGAAAATGAGTCACATCTAGAAGATATGAGACCGACGCTTTAACCAACTAAGCCATGAAGACTTTAATACCAAAATACTTGTCTTTTGCACTGCTGAAGTGTTTTCTTGAAGTCTCTCGGCCACTGATGGTATGAGGGTAATGTTTTGCACCGAATGCTATACTCTACTGGTAGGAGAGCTGCGAGAGTGCCGCCCGTGGTGGGCTCACCCTCCTCCTTGGAAAAAAAAACTCGTTTTTGGTGTGGGACGCCTGCAGGAGGACTCGGCCAGGCAAGAACTCGGTTAATGGCAACTGCACAAGAGGGGTGTAGAATGAGATGGTAGAGTAAGCTACAATATCACCGGGCGTGGCCGACGAATCCAGAAAGACTGGCATTCTCGAGTGGAGTACGGGGCAACGGAGATCTAAGACCACCTGCATCGATAGGAGTAAAAAGAATAATTTGAGCACGAGTGACATAGTATGATTTTAAGGTATGCGGGCTAGGTCTAATTGAAGCCACTCGTCCTGCATCAGATCCTCAATAGTTGGATGTCTATTGTATTATCGGTATCCCAGACTCACGCGCCTTGCCTATCCAGTGCGAAAATCCCAAGCGACCTACAAGATACTAGCGCGTGCTCAATGGGGTCTCGAGGGAGTTGCTTTATTTGTAGTCTTGCACCTGCTGCCCAAGAGAGAGTTTGCGCAGACTCGGGTGGTTTTGGCACGGGCTAATAGCGGGGTGTGGCCACCGGGTCAAGGTGTAAAAGCCACGATATCGTATCATATCATACCAGACCTGGAATTGGGGACCTTAAATACCAACTCATACCACATATATTTTTTGCTTTCATCAGGGTATGGCCCAGCAGTCGCACTCCTTAAGCATAATTTTAACAAGAGTGGTTGCGAGATATCACACTTGGGAACCGGTCACCGCATGGCCCCTCGAAATGGTAGGGTTCAAGAAGCACGATATTCGTCGGTGTTATGGACTCCAGATGTGAGCGACAACCTCTCACAGCGTCACTCATAAATCCCATCTAGGTCGGCTGCGAAAACGCTCCAAATAATACCCATCTCTAGGTGATGTGGAGATCTCGCAAGGAGCTCTCTTTTGAACCCTCCATCAAGACAGAGATATTTTTGACCCTGTTTTCGCCCTTTACTTTTTGCCTCTTCTCCCCATTCCGTCCGGCCTTGCAGGTATCATATGCTTTGTGGTCGACAGGAGGGAGGGGATAGGGTCCAAGGGAGAAAGGAGCGCAGCAGGTCCTACTGAGTCTTCTAGATTGTTGCATTTACCTACTCGTTCTACAGCACCGTATCATAGATTTATATGATACGATATTGGTTGAATTTTCTCGTTGATGGGTCTGGCGCTCCTGGAAGGTATGATATGATACCAAATGTTTCAGTTAACGGTGTTCTCATCTTGATGTCTAGGTTTTCTAGGGTTAGCAGCGGTATCATACCTGTACCAGTCTCGAGTACTGGTACTGTACTGTATACCACCATGCTTGTCTGGGATCGCATCTCTTTGTTTGTTCACTGGTTTCATGACCTTTTAGTGGGCATTTTTTTTGATTCCGACCCTTAGGAACTAAGCTCATGAAAGTATGGTTTCGGTCACTCAACTGTGACTCGGCCAATGGAATTTGTGACCCCGAGGAATTAATCCATCATTTCCAAACAAGACAGTGGGCCGGGGCGCATCTGCGACAGGGATTTCATTGCTACGATAAGGTTAGTCTACTCGTATCCTAACGATTTCTTGGACAAGTTCGAGTCCGCCCCACAATTACCAGATTATTACTGACTCGATAGATGGCTACTGTATTTCTCAACCCCCCTAAAATACCCTTGCAGAATGGCTTGCTGGTCGTATTATGGGGGTGAAACGACGTACTCCAGCTCAGACAGCTTGGCAGCACTCGCCCTATCGAAAATGGGAACCATCTGCTGTGTGGGGTTAAGCGTGGGGCCTTCGCACGGCTTCTTCGGGCGTTATTGTACCGGTTTGATACGGGTGTTGTACTTATCCCAGGACATAAGTCCACGGGGATTGAAAGGAAATACCGGTACAGTACATATCGGGTACTTGTATCCATTGGGCGGTCTAAAGCTTTAAAATTCGTGATCAGGCACGCTACCGGTCTCCCTTACTAGAGTAGAGGAGTGAAACGACGGAACTCGGTGCAGCCAAGAAATTGCGCCATCGGCGGGGAATGGGATCGGGGGTTGGTTGCCAAGTACTGTACAAGTACTAGTGCTCGTACCGGTGCAGTAGACTGACTTACCGGTACCCGAGTACTCGAGTACGATACCTTAGACCCAGCGGTATCGCTGAAGTCACTCTCTGGGTTCAACTCTCGATGAGGCTGCTTATTCATTGTATGTCTTGGACCCCACCCCTGCGCAATTCTTGGCTCCACTGAATTTCGTTGTTTCACCTCCCCGAGGGATGATCCTGTTCTGGCAACTAAGGATCGCTAAGGAATTCATCATGAGACCCGAAATTGTTGGCGGTCGACTGACCTGGGTTAGGTGTGCCTGGGCGCGAATTTTACTGTCTCAGACGGCCCAAGGGATGGAGGAGATTGTCGGCGCTCGAGTATAATAAACAGGGGGGGGGACGAAGAACAGCCCCATCATACTTGTACCGGCACTCAAGCACCAGATTTCATGTTTTTGCCACCGCATTTTTTGGCGTATGATACAGTAACGAGTACTTGAGTACCGGTACCGGCATTTGTTCGCCGTCCCACTGTTCGTTGTCTCCTCCCCCGTGTTAGGGCTGACATGTGATGATGATAGTGTCCCCCCCGCTTGAGCCTCTGGCCTTAGCTTTGTGCTATCGTAACTTAAATCGGGGCTCATACTCCGCTGCTTCGCTTACAACGTCCTGAGAACCTGCTCGAGTAGGGTTTCTGATTTTTGATAACACTACCCATCCTTTCACCCCCTTACCTACTTACGACACTCTCACCTCTCTCACTCGCGAAAATGGCATCTTCATCCTCTTTTAGCCCTGGAGATTGCACCTCGATGCCAGAGCAGCGGCTCACGGGCGAGAGTTCTTCTACGCGCAGCTCCATTAGTGAGCGTATGGACACTGAGGGAGAGGACGAGCGGCCCTTTATCTATGATGCTGAAGAAGAAACAGGGTCGCCACCACCGACTTTTGATCATACCCATAGAAAACTCAGACCAAGGCATATTCAATTGATTGGTATTGGGGGGACCATCGGAACGGCTCTCTATGTCTCTATTGGGAGAGGACTGATGCAGGGTGGACCGGCAAGTTTGTTTATTGCCTTCACATTTTGGTACGTTATTTATTTGTCTGCCTACCCACCTATCCACCCGTCGGTTTTGAACGTGGTGTTATCGTGGAATCGCTCTGCAAATGACCCATGTTTCCCCTTACCCCTGAACAGGCTTCCTGGCGAAAAATTCTACGAGAGACCCATCCGTTGGGATCGAATTGGATCTTTTGAAAGGGGCGGGCAATCTAGCCAGGCTCGGATCGTGAAATGTGGTTCTCACATTTTTACGCAAGAATTAGGTGTACAGTGATTCTAGGCGTCAACAATTCCATGTCAGAAATGGTCACTTATTTGCCGATATCCTCACCATTTATTCGTTTTGCTGGTCGTTTCGTGGATGATGCTTTTGGTTTCGCTGCCGGGTACAACTTTTTCGTCTATCAAGCGGCCCTTGTGCCATTCGAAATAGTTGCTTGCAACGTTATTATCCACTATTGGACCGATGAGATTCATGTGGGAATCGTTATCGCCGTTGTTCTGTTCTGCTATGCGTGAGTTCTCCCGAACTGTATTTATCCGGAAGATTTTCCCAGCGGACCCCCCTCCCCGTTCCACAATGAAAGGTCTACTAAAAGGTGAACCGTAACGGACCGCTGTTCTACGACAGAATCATCAACATATTCGGCGTTTCATGGTACGGTGAATCTGAGTTTTGGTTAGCCCTCGGAAAGGTCATCCTTATCCTCGGCTTAATCGCATTTACCTTTGTGACCATGTTGGGCGGAAACCCGCTAGGGGATCGTTACGGATTTCGGTATTGGAGGGACCCTGGACCATTTGCAGAGAATATCAAGACTGGTGATTTAGGTCGCTTTCTCGGTTTCCTCGCATGTCTCATCCAGGCATCCTTCACCATTGCCGGTCCAGACTATGTATCCATGGCAGCAGGAGAAGCGGAAAACCCGAGAGTTGTTCTCCCGAGAGCCTTTAAGGCAATCTTTTACCGTCTTACCTTCTTCTTCGTTATGGGCTCTTTGGCTGTCGGAATTGTCGTCCCATACAACGACCCTGCTCTAGCTGCTGCGTTTAGGGAAGGGAAGCCAGGAGCGGCTGCTTCGCCGTATGTAATTGCGATGGACCGCCTGCGGATCCCGACTCTACCACATATTGTTAATGCGCTGGTTTTGACCTCGGCATTCTCAGCGGGAAATTCATATGTATACTGCGCTAGCAGGAGTCTATATGGGCTTGGTGGGTGGCTTGTGACATCCTATCCCTATCTTATCTAACGATCTATGGGGGTGTTAGCGCTGGAAGGCAAGGCACCTAGAGTATTAGCACGATGCACAAAGAGCGGTGTGCCTATATACTCCGTAGCGGTTGTCTTAGCAATCGCCCTTCTATCGTTCCTCCAAGTCTCCAACAGTGCGGCCGTAGTCCTCCAATGGTTTGTTAACCTCGTTACCGCCTCCCAACTAATCAACTTCTCCTTCATGACCTTCACTTTCATAAAGTTCATGAAGGGACTCAAGGCGCAAGGAATCCCGCGCGACTCACTACCGCATAAGGGATTCTTACAACCCTACTGCGCTTGGTACTCCTTCGCTGCTACGACGATCATGTGCTTCGTTGGCGGATACACTGTCTTCCTCCCGGGGAACTGGGACATCCCCACTTTCTTATTCTCATACACTATGATCATAATTGTGCCAGCGCTATTTGTCGGCTGGAAAATCACACACAAGACAAAGTGGCGGAGGTCCGAAGACATAGACTTATTACAGGATAAGGAGGAGATAGATCAGTACGATAGGGATTACTTTCCAAAGCCGCCCCGGTAGGTCGCCGCCAAAGCCCCTCGCTCCCCCCCTCCCTCACTATCGAAACTGTGTATCGTGCTGATTATGATGATAAATAGGGATAAATTCATGAAATATTGGGATGAGATTTTCGGTTAGTTGATTGGATCACTGGCGAGGGGGGTTGCGTTGGGTTTTGTATACGCTTTTTACCTGTATGTTTATGAGAGACTGTTTTTGTTCAGCTGGTCTTGCCGATAGATTGTGGATTTGAATAGACATGATGCCAATTTCGCCGAGAAAGCTGTGATTGGAGAGCTTGCGCACTACAGGCAAGATTAAGTTAGTTCCAGGGCTGTAATGAGGCTGGGCTAGTCTGTTTGCCAGGACTGGGGATCACCGGCGCGGTAGGGCCAAATGCTGCGCAAAGAATCAAACTCAGTGCGCAAGCGCTCTATCTGCTATCAGTCAAGATCTTCCGAAACATCTCACACCCACATTCACACACACACGGGGTATTGATTCAACCATAGCCGGAGCTGGGGTTTGAGAGGCCTTCAAAAACGCTATCATACAAATATACAGTAATATGGTAATATCCGCAGAGACTTTTTAGAAATCGGGGGTTTTTTTTTTCTCCTGCGATCCGATCGTGCATGACAATCCCTGAGTGTCCCTCCCCCCCCAAAAAAAACCGTTATCCAGGCACCGATTCCCCGCGGCCCAGATTGTTAGCGCGCTCGACTTTCAATTGAGCGACTTGGAAGTTTAAGCCTTCCCGGGGAAAAGCCTTCTTTGTATCCCCTCTCCCGCCCCGGGGCGTTCCACTGGTTAGGAGGGTACGGTGGTGATTTTCGCGGGGAAGGGGAGGGGGCATCTCGTTCTCCTAGGAGGTGCACCGAGGGTTTCGGAGTTCACGCGGGTGTGAATTTGTATGATAAATAGATTCCTCCTGGAGTTGTACAGTACAGTACCGGGCTACTTTGGGGGTTCCGGGAACATTAGCGGAAGGTGGGTAGCTATCGATCTCGTTATCCCAAGATGAGTTTCCAATTCTCCCGCCCGTACATCTCCCGCGAGTCGAGCGGTTCAATGTTTCCGAGGAGTCGGGAAAATGGAGAGTCACGTGTCATCACTCGTGAATGTTTCCGGTTTTTGACAAAAGTAATCAATCGGGTCTGTCAGTGGGAAAATGAAATAGTGATGCTCCTCGGCGTCGGGAAGCAAATTCTAATGTTTTCGGTATCATATTCGTACCCCGACCATTCCTTAGAGGGAGTACTGTACAAGCCCCTTTGGCGATTCTCCAATGTCTATATAGTCCCTTGCCAAAATTAACCGCGCACCTAGCGCACCAGAAAAAACTGCAGCAATTGGAACCACGCTCTCCAAGCAACCCCACCATCATGGTAGTGGAAGTAAAAATAAAAAATGTAAGTACATAGCTGAAAGTAATACTTGGTAAATTTATTTAAAAATATTTCTCGAGATGATGTTGAAAGGGTGGAGTGGGAGAGAGCGTGTGTTGCGATGGATCGTTGGACAGAATATGGCTTCTTGCGGGCCCGCGCTGGGGCCATGCAGCAAGTGCTTCGAGTTTCTGATTGTAGCTTTGACTGTTAACAGAGCACTTCTCAGCTTTCAGGTGGCTTGGTGGTGGTAATTCGCAGCCCGGATAGCACTTGCGGTAGACAACCTAAGGAATAATTCTACTTGTCAGCTTATCATATGGCACCCACTGGAATTTTCCTGTTATAGGTGGGCTGGCTCAGTTCGGACAACTTCTGGATTAGCAGAATGTTTTGGTAGGTTAGGGCAAACTCTTATCCGCGATGAGGAAGAGACCCCCGAACCTATTCTCTAAAATTCTTGTGAAATGGCCGGATAAGAGGGCCCTGAGGGGGGTGGGGGTAGCTGGGTGCAAGAAAAGAATAAACTTCCCCGGGAAGGCTTGAACTTCCAACCTCTCGATTAACAGTCGAACGCGCTAACCAATTGCGCCACGGAGAACTGTTGTTGGGGGTTCTGCTGGTATCAGGACACAAAGGGTTTCAATCCTCCGATGAAGGGTGCCCGGGACTGGGTTAACGGATGTGTGGGAATGTCCTGACGTATTAGCATTAAGTAAGGTTTCGGGGTTTATAATGAGATACCATAGCGGGCGTGGGGTGTTTTGTCATGGGGCGAGTGGGGCTTGGGGTTTCCTATAGTACAAGTAGTATTTTACCATTGAAGAGCTCTTGTATCAGTTGAAACATCACCCGTTTTGGTGTACGTGTAAGTTAATGGAGAGCAAAGGCAGGCCACTAGGTGGTGGATGAACTTTAGGCGTTAGCAATCCGAGGATATGATTGGACAAACTGTGAGCGCCGGTGACCCCGGCCACGCCAGGCGCATCTGGGGCCAAGGGTGGTAGAGGAATCAGGCTTGGTCTAACCTCCCAATGTTTGCAAAGGCGTGAGGATCACGTTCGATTCAATAGACAGTGATTCATAACAGATGACCCATGGAAATACTACAAATGACCTAGTGCAAACCATATGTCTAGGGCTCTTGCTGTATCGCCGACAAGAACAACCAAAAAAGATATTAACTACCCCGATTGCCTTAGGGGATTGTGTGGATGACTATTTGAGATCTTGGAAGAATTTGAAACCAAAATATCCAACATATTTTGTACGAGGTCGGGAATTGCGTTGACCCTCTCGGATGCATTTCCCCCGGAGAGTATACACTCTAAAGTGAAGGGATGGGGAAACTTGCTATGGGTAGACTACTGGAACCGAAATAGACAGATCGGCTTTCATGCTCTACACTGCTGTTGAGTGCAAATGGATGCAAGGGTATCATAATATTTTAAAAGCGGTGATGCGCTCCTAACGAGTGATGTATTGTGATATTTAGTGGCCTCTAGTGACATTTTGTTCTGGCACTAAATTTACCGTATGCCAACGAGTGGGCAGCCTGTTCGTTGACCTCGTGTTTTCCGTTAAAGCGTTGCGGTTATTTTTGCATAGGGGGCCTTGTTTTTCTTTTTCTTTTTTGCCAATTCAGTCGTATTATTGGATGAGCTACTGAACATAGCAGTTTACGGTGCATAAACCGGAGTACAGTACTCGAGTACTAGTACCGGTAGGTCGGTCAAGCGCCCTCACAGAGAGAGGTGACGTCACAGGTTCGGGGGCACCTTCGAGGCTTTGCGGCGTGGCTGAGACACAATACCCCCCGCATCTCCATCTCATCGCAAAGTCGTGCTAAATCAACTCCATCGTTTTTACCAGAGATAATGGATACTACCAATAAAAGGACATTTTCCGTGAGGGCCCCACAGGGCACACGCGACTGGTTCGGCAAAGACATAATAATTCGCGACAAGATCATATCGTCGATGGTTGAAGTTTTTAAGCGCCATGGAGCGGCAACAATTGATACCCCGTAAGACACCAAACTTCCTTTCGAGAACAAACAAGTGGTATTGAGCTGGGGCAAGAGTAGTGACCAGATTTCAGCATTTTTGAGCTGTTAAATCCGATGATATCGGGACAGGATGAGTCTCCGGTTTGCAAGCTGGCGGATCAAGGGGGGGAACTCACAGCGTTGAGATATTCCCTCAGAGATTCACTCACCAGGTGGTTGGCACTGCGAGGCGCTCAGTCTGCGAAGATATATCAGGTCGGAAAGGAATACCGGCGGATCGCAGATGGGTTTGGCAGAAGCATCGCGGAGGAGAAGATAAGGTGTCATCTTGGAGTTTTTGGAGTTTCTGATGGACTACTTGCAGAGGCGGAGATGTTGAGGGTTACTATGGAGGTCCTGGACGGGCTCAAGCTGGGGGCTTATTCTATCAAGATCAACCATTCTCTTATCTTAAAGGGGGTGTTGGAGGTGTGTCAAGTGCCCGAGAAGTTGTGGCGAAAGTTGGCAAAGATGATAAACAACATCAGCAAGGTAAACCTCACTCCGTGAAGTGCTGTGGATATTCATGGCCCTCTTAGGGCTCGGCCCTGTGCCTTAGCAGAAGGTCGATTTCTAACAACGCACGAAGACATCTTGGGATCAGGTATACCTAGAGATGACCACAGATTTGGAGCTTGGGAAGGCAATAGCTGATAAACTTGGAGGCTACGTTGCAAAAACAGGTATGTATCGTGCGTAACTATCCTGCAGGATTTTTCTGACTAGAAACAAGGAGGCAGACATCTGGTTTACGACCTGCTACTCGATGAGGAACTTACAAAAAACGTTGCGTTTTCCAAAGGAATTAACGAGATGAAGAACTTCTCCGACCTTTTAGAGATATTTGGGGTCACTCCAAAGATCGCTTTTGACCTGTCGCTTGCTCGCCCTGACTTTCTCAGCACGGCTTTAATGTATGAAGTTGTGACACTTCCACTTTCAATCAAGTCATCTGGGAAGACGATTGATAGCGTGGAAATTGCGTCTGGTGCTAGTTATTACCAATGGAGCGGGTATCTCTACAAGGCTGCTTTCCCAATCACCGGGATCGAATTCGAACTGGAGGATATTTTCAGAATCATCAAAGCAAGAGTTCCCGCAGGCCAGGTTTGGGATACCGAAGTAGACGCGTATGTCATGGCTGTTGGCGGGAGTTTTCTAGTGGAGAGAATGCAAGTGTGTAGGCGACTTTGGGATGCTGGAGTTAAGGTCGAGCCCTGACAGCTTTCAAAAGATGGACCCTGTTAACCTTTACAGGCTGAGTTCCTGCACAAGGAAATGCCGGAACCAACATATCGATTCGCTGTTGTCCTCAGTGAGGAGGAGGTAAAGCAAGGAAAGGTAAAGATAAAAGAAGCGAGCAACCCGCACAAGCCGGGGCTGGACGTTGATATAGACAGTGTTGGACTGGTGCTCACGGAGATGATTAGGGGGAGCAAAGAAGGTGCTAGTGATAGAAAGGATGCTGGGACTGAAGAGGAGGGCGATGAAGGTGGAAATTTTAGAGAGCGGGTGGATAGGGTTAGGGTGCAAGGAGGTACGGTGGAGATGGAAGGAGTGAATGTGGAGCTGGATTTTGCAAAGATTAAGGTTAAAGATGCGGAGATTGAGCTCGAGGGGGCAAAGTTTGATATCAAGAAGGTTAAGATAGAGATTCGGGGCTCCAAAGAGGAGTAGAGTTGGTAGAGTGGCGAGCAGTTATGGCGGCGGAGGAGGAGCGCAAGATTGACAGGTTACTGTGATATACCCCGAGCTTGAGTAGCCGAGACTTCTGCTACTCTTTTATGCTTGAATAGTGAACGTTAACGAGAGTAAAACGTATGCGCTAGCTTTACTTGTTTCTCCGCCTTTAGCTTCGACCTCTCGTCAGCGGAACATTCACCACAGCCTACTAGGGAGTGCGTGAAAGATAATCATGGAAAATTCCCACTGCAGAATTATTACCCTATTTACGAGGAGGGACTCGCAAATCTTCGGTGATAACATGGATGCCCAGGGAGCGCCCGTGAGATAGACATCAATTCCTTGGCTTCAACTCTCCCCTTGACCCCCCGGGCCTATCTACTAGAAGTGCATTTCATGGTTTCATAGTACAGGTGTCACCCGTGTGTATCACACTGTA
Source organism: Tuber melanosporum (assembly GCF_000151645.1). Classification (NCBI taxonomy): domain Eukaryota; kingdom Fungi; phylum Ascomycota; class Pezizomycetes; order Pezizales; family Tuberaceae; genus Tuber; species Tuber melanosporum. The sequence goes on from NW_003299101.1 coordinate 93,033, forward strand.
TTACCGACCATCCACTCAGGAGGGGGATTTTTTACGCAGAACAATGAGCAGCATTGTGCTAGATAATTGGCATGTTTGCCTGCTGCTCCCATTCAATGCTCCCTACGGTGAAGGCAGTGCGAGCACCGGTATGATACAGTTCCCCGGATAACAGGGGGGAAACAGTCCTGCTGTACCAAGAACTTCTTCGCCTTTCAACCCAGTAAAGCCCGATAGCTCCTAATGAAAAATTAATAGAAGAGATAATGGTAGATCACCCCAAGTCCACCAAGGACACAGCACCGGTGGTTTAAAGATTCCCCCGCTTTCTCAGAACGGAGTGATGCCAAGTACTTTCTCCAGTCACCTGAAATGCAGTACCCTTCATACTATGACCGAGATTTTTGTGTGCAAGTACCTTTCCCCGGATGTATGGCACAGGCCAAGATCGAGGGGAACGGTGTCGCGATATCTAGACATTTTAACAAAACTCGACTAAAATTGTATGAGTACTGTACTCGTATCATGAGAAAGCCAACGGCACGATTGAGTTTGTCTCTTTACTGCTTGTGGCCCCCTGTGATCCATCACCGGGTAACCCTTGACTCCCAGTGACCCCTCCGGAAAACTGAATTTGTCTGACGCGCTGGCAAGTTGTCGCGTGAAACTGAGGCCAATGACTACCACCCCAACTACCGCACTAAACTAATCCTCAAGCATATTAACCACGCCTCTGGCTGCTTTTCCTTGCACTATGGGATAAGTTACCGGTAGACGACCTTCTCAGCGCCCTAACCCCGCTCACCCCTTTCCACTCTCTCCTCCGCACTGATACGGTAGAAACCCCGGAAGGTCTAAAATAACTTAGCCCGAACCTCCCCTCGACGGCCTGCGCGGAGACTTGGAACCCGAGACTATGGGATATGCGCATCCCTGGATGGACTGGGATTCGCGCGGTTGATGGTTCTGCTTGAGAGGAAGCATGACGTCATGGGAAGTTGGTGATTTTTAAGTCCATCTGGGTTTGGGCTGTTGTGTTGGTGTTCGGGCAGGCTATGACTGCTTAGGGATTGGTTGTTGGGGGGAGGGGGTTGTTGGGTTAGCCTCGGAAACAGCCTCTTGCAAACCTGCCGACATACTGCTGGTTTAGGGAGAAGCTGTGCTCCGGGGTTGGGCTTGGGGGATTGTCGGGGGCGGGTCGGGGCGGTTGTACTCGTATGATACGGTATGATACTCGTAGTGGGTTACGGGAGTGGGGCGGGTGGGGAGTAGCCTCGGGAGGACTACTCATCATACCCCGGATTTTGTTCTCACGGAGGGATAATGGGTCTTGTGTTTGGCTTGGTTAGTTTTCCCCTTCGGCGGGGTTTTTGTAATCGCGGTTGGGGGCGGGCGATTCCTGGGTTAGACCTTATTTAAACTAAGGTATCGTTGAGATCGGGATGGGTTTGTGCTTTTTTTTGGCAGGCGGGGGGATGATGCGACTGAGCGTTTTTACTTCTTAGTTAAAGGCTAACAACTTAAACTAGATATCCGTCTCAGAGCCATTACAGTAGTCTCGCCGAATCCTGCCTATAGCATAGCCGGACTAAAGCCTGCAACGGACTTCGAACCTACCAGAAATAAAGCTGTCCGCTGCCAGCACCTAGCTTCAACCTCCAGGCTCACCTAACTCAATAGTAACGGCAGGCGTTATGTCACTACCTAGTATAAGTGTCGACGAACATCTCTTATGCCAACGAGGGCGAGCCGAATCTTCCTGAACAATCTCTTTTCTCACACGAAAAGACCCTGTTACAACCCCTCTTGTCATTCCCGGAAACAGTTGAGCACGTATTTTCTCACCACTGAGATAATCACTAGACATCACTCGCTATAGGCCGGCTGCGGCTGCCGGTCGGATTGGAGAGACCGGCTGAAGAGGAACACAGGGTGCTTGGGACTGTGGTCCGAATTGTGGTTTTTTTGTGAAGTTTGTTGTAAAACTGACGGATGAAATATATTCGCCGTCAACAAAGTCCTAAGGAATAGCAGGCCGTTCAGGGTCTACAGACTATGCGGTCAAATGAAGGCGGAGGGTATCAAGCTGTAGGCCTTTGATCACCCACTCGCTAAGGGATTAGATGACATACAGCACGATACAACTTCCTATAAAACCCCGTCCTCACCGCCCAACTTCACTTCGCCTTCCGATATCACACACTACCTTCTTTATCACCATCACAACCGCTCATTACAACTTCACTCATTACAACTTCATTCGTTTCAAGATGCACGCTTCAACTCTCTTTCTTCTCGCCATGAGCGCTCTCACTGCAAGCGCAGCCCCCTCTCCAGCTCCGGTATACGACCACCACGTCGACGGCTACGCCCAGCACCACGAGAAGGAGCCACAGCGCTACAACTTCATCCCGGGATACTACGATGAGAAGCGCTATCACCGCACTCCCAAGAACCCCCCATACGGAAAGGACTATGTGTACGGCGGCGAAGGTTACGGCGGCGAAGGTTACGGCAAAGGCAAAGATGGTTACGGCAAGGGCAAAGATGGTTACGACAAGGGCAAAGATGGGGACGAGTTCAAGAAGCACGAGAGCGAGGAGCACAAACGTAAGGACGACAAGTATTCCAAGAAGTGTGAAGAGAAGGAGGACGAGGTTTACAAGAAAGAAAAGGAGAAGGAGAAGGAGGAGGAGTGCAAGAACTTTGAGGAGTGTGCTGAGTCTAAGGATGAAAAGATCCATGATGAGGAATGCTGCTTTGAGGAGGGATACGGTATTTCCTTCTCCCCCTTTTGGTAGCTTTAGTGGTGGCTGATAGGTGGGTGGATGAACAGGATTCGATAAGGGGGTAAAGTATGACAAATGTTACGGCTACTACCGTGACATGAACAAGAAGTACCACGAGGACGAGCACAAGAAGGATAAACAGGCCGCCAAAAAGGACTACTACCGTTGCGAGGAGGAGGATGAATATAAGAAGTGCGAGGACAAAGAGAAATCCGACAAGTGCGAGGAGTGCGAGGAATGCGACGACAAGTCCTGCAAGGAGTGCGAGGAGAAGGAGAAGAAGGAGAAGAAGGAGAAGAAGGAGAAGGAGAAGGAGAAGTGTGATCACGGCAGTGGGAAGGGCTATTCTTCCAAGCACCACCGCTAAAGCACAGACTTAGAGTGCTCTGCTATGCTGTTTACAGCGCAAGCATATATGCTAGGGGTTTCGGGTATTATGATGGAATTGATGGCCTGGGGGTGCATGAATTTTTATAGATGGGGTCGAACTGTCCATTAGAATTTAAAAAGTTTGGAATTTAGAATAGGGTCTCAAAACACTGACTCCTCCCGTGGTGACAAGGACAGTCCAAGTTTCTAGATTGTGAACGCTGCAGCCAAACGAAATTTCCCATAGGAAAACTACTGACTGCGAATAGGAAATGATTCAACATTGCATCAAGCGGCCGCTTGTCAGTTCTCTACCCTTCGCATTGAGAAGATCTTCAATCAGTGAAGGAATTGGCGACAAAAGCCTTTTTTGGTCAATCTTATACTTGTACTCGAGTGTAGTGCATGTTCCTAGATTCCTACATTCTCAGACGTGGGCCGAGAGGGGGTGGTGGGGATTTAGAATTTAGAGGATGGTTTCTAGATTTTGGTTGGATGTTGGGAAATATGCCTTGGCGCTTCCTAAGTTCCATCCATGATCCTACCGGGAGTCCCTCATTCTGGCCATACTGTCGATCGCCTTCGAGTTTTAGGGTTCTTCGTTTGTAGTAGTAACGGTAGCCATGTGGCGACGGTTGATATTCCGTAGGCAGCCTCCCGCAGCGATCTACATATCCTACGATAAGTCTATCTAATTATTGCGTGCCAGAATTTCAATTCAGCTCTTGGAATTGGATCCGGGTGACTGTATTGTCACAAGACAATACAACAAGCCCAGACAATGAGACCTGAGATCTAAGACTTGGAGAATACAGCCGGGAATCTGCCATTTTCCACTAGCACGCTCCGGGTTCTCACAAACTGAGACAATGCTTCACTGCCATTCTCAAACCCCAAGCCGCTTAATCCCCATCCACCCGCCGGCATCTCTGCCGGCGATTCTCCCCAGGTGTTGATCCAACAGATACCCGCGTTCATCTTCCCGATCACTCTGTGCGCGGTATCTATATCCCTGGTAAAAACTCCCGCCGCTAATCCCAATTCCGTATCATTGGCTCTGCGGACAACCTCCTCTTCTGTCTCATAGGTAAGGATGGACAAGACTGGGCCAAAGATCTCTTCACGGCAAATGAGCATGGAATCGCTACAGTCGGTAAAGATAGTGGGGGCAACAAAGAACCCTTTTTCGAGTCCCTTCCCATCCGGGAGCGAAACGGTTCCCTTCAACCCACCGCAGAGAAGGCGTGCCCTGTCAACCTCCTCTCCATGCCGAATGTAGGTTTTGACTTTCTTAGAATGGCCCTCTGAAACCAACGGGCCAAAATTGACATTGGGGTCCAGTGGGTCTCCCGCACGAATTCCATCCCTAACCCTCTCGAGTAAAAGCTTCTCGAATTTGGATTTGATGGAAGAATGGACAAAGACCCTAGTGCCGTTGGTGCACACCTGACCGCAAGAGTAAAAATTCGCAACCATGGCAGCATCGGCAGCTAGGTTGAGGTCGGCATCAGGGAACACGATGAACGGGGATTTTCCTCCCAGCTCCAGCGTAACATTTTTGAGCGACGAGCCGGCAGCAGAAGAGTAAACCTTTTTCCCGGTTTCAACTTGGCCGGTGAACGAGCTGCCCAGTTAAGTCAGCAAGGGCTGCTATGCAGAGGTGAGGACAGACATTTTAGCTACCCCTGAACAGTTGCTAAGCCAAGCCCCCACACCCCCGCCTCCATGCACAACATTAAATACTCCACTGGGAAGCCCGGCAGTTGTGAAAACCTCAGCGAGGATGTTTGCGGTGAGGGGTGTAACTTCCGATGGTTTGAAGATGAAAGTGTTTCCAGCTGCTAGAGCAGGCGCACACTTCCAAAGTGCTCTAGAAATTTAGAAATGTCAGAATTGAAATGTCGGACATGCGAGAATCCGGGATAGGAAAGGAGGAGAGAAATGAGATGTGCAAGAAGCGTGGGACGCGGAGCAGCTCGGGATACGGAGATGGACTAAAGTTCACATTTGAATTGGGTAATTCCATGCGCCTGTCAACAGTTGAGATGGTCAGAAAATTGGGGCGAAGGGAAGGGGGAGGGAAGGGAAGAGGGGGGAAATTTATCACCAATCCCCACACAAACACCCAATGGCTCCTTGGTAGTGTAGGCCCATGCCTTCTCCCGTAGTCGAATCATTTTCCCTTCCAGGCCACTCAGACAAACACCGGCAAAGTATTCCAGGACATCAGCCCCAGTGGGTACGTCGACAGTGCTTGTCTCAGAGAACGGCTTTCCGGTATCAAGGCTTTCGGCACCGGCAATTTCATCGCTCCTGGCCCGGAGAATCGAAACGGCCTTGTTAAGTATACGAGAACGTTCAATTGGTGTTGTCCTGGACCAAGTCTCGAATGCTTTTGTAGCGGCATCGACGGCATATTGAAGATCCCTCGGTGAAGCCTCGTGTACCCTTGCGAGCGGAGTGCTTGTAGCGGGGTTGGTCGTTGTAAAGAAAGTGGGATTCTCCTCCACAGAAGGGGAAAAGGTACCATTAATGAATAGGCGTTGGTCAGGAAACATGGTTTGTAATTGTAGATAGGTTTGTTGTTTGTTGTGTGAATAGGAGAAGCTGAGGGGAGAAAAGTGACGCAATCCTTTATGACGGGGACTCCGCACAGAATTCCACCATGTCGGCAGCCCAATAATGTTACCCCTTCTCATCGCCTCAAGTCCCGTTGTAACTTATGGCATGGGTTAGAAGAGATAACTCTAGACTACCGGCAAATTTATGTACTGTACTCGTAGGTAAAAGAGATACGGTATCTAGCGTATACCTAAGCATATTACAAGTAAGGCGAAGATGCGGATGACTGTACAGTACATGTACTGTACAGCACAACAAAGCTCGGTTAAAGTCTCGGCAATCCTTTGATTTTGGCCTACCTGTATGAGACGATAATTGACGAATTCCTGTAGACGTATAGAAATCATTTTCTACGCCAAAGGACTACTTGTCGGAATTTCATGAACAGGCATCGCTTCCATAAATTTGGGAACCATACAATCGAGTTCATATCGGCGGGGGATCATATGTGCTTTGTCGGTGATTGAGATGCGAATATACGTCTTCAATTATTCTCATAATAAATTTACCAGACTACCGCACTTGGGTGGGGCACAGTATCTCGTTCGTACCGAGGAAACTAACATATTAGCCCAGGAACAACCAATCATCTCTAGCAGACCGGGCGGGATTGAGGGCAGAAAAAAATAAAGAAAAAGTAGAGCAAAAACTGAACTAACAAATATCTCTGACTTGATTCCACCCCCCCAGAGGGAACCATATACTAGCACTTCAACTATATATCTCGCGGACATTGGCCCCTGTAGTTTTCACAACATGAGCCCCATCAGCGTTCATTGGGGCTCTTTTTCGAAGGGAGGTTTGGGCCGGGCGGTAAGCGGTATAATTCTAGCCCCCAAGTTGGCAGTCGTACGAGTAAGCATCATTGCCGCTGTACGAGTACCAGAGGATGCCTGAATCCGGGAACTATCCGGGTGTAATTTCAAAGGTAGTTTTAATAAAAGCACATAACTTATCATACGACTAAAGTGCGATCCCTCACTTCCATCACGTCCGGCATTAACCCCGGCAGCAAAGCCTCTTTATCCACCTTACACCCAAACTATTACCAATCCCTCAAAAAAAAAAACTTATATGGACATCATATGTCCATTTGGAATCACTAACGATCACTCGTGTAACACCCAGCTTCCATCAGTCATCAAGCTTTGGCGTTAGATTTTGAGGATTTCAAAGGACAATCTAAGATATGACATGGTGCAAAGCACTTAGAAGATGGACCAAGGCCGTGGCATTATGAAATGCCTTGATTGGCTATGGTACAGGGTAGATGATAGGGCCGTGATGGTAATGGCAGAAGTTTTGCAACTTATCATAATTGTAATATATCATTTCTCGTATATGTTTAATTATTATCATCACTTTCACTTCCCTTACCTGCATCATAATATTATCTACCTTATTTTCTTTTTTTTTACTATCAAGTCTTCATCAACTTTAAAGCCTTTTACAGCAAAGATTACACAATCCTCATGATTTACCCTGTACCCTAGCCAATTAAGGCATTTCGTAACGCAATGGCCTTGGTCCACCTTCCAAATGCTTTGTGCCATGCTATAGCCAATGTCCACAGTCGAATCAATGGAAAACTAATTGTGCATGCTTTCATGCATTAAATTACTCTGTAGCCTTGTAGAGGAGTTGCCCTGCTTACCTCCCCATAGGTAAGACTATATAGCTATGATATCATGCCTTGTAAGAACCTCTTCCATCTAATGAGGGTAAACCCAGAGGGTCAAGACCACCCCATCTACAATGTATGATACCTTTATCCACCTTAGATATTTTAAGTACATACTTCTAAAAGGCGGATTCCAGAATATTCAAGATCCTTGTGTGGAGGGGGATTTCAAGATGCCCAGACAGTCTAACAATCCAACCATCACAACATCACCCTACAAAAACGAAATCGGCCCAAAAAGAAATCCCCCTAAAGACAACTCTTGACTGTGGCAGGGTTCGAACCTGCGGCCGTCTGCGATTTTCAACATTGTAAAGCAGACGCGCTTCCACTGCGCCACACAGCCGCTGAACGTCTCGGTGTATTTACGTTATTTAGACTACCTAGTCCGGGGGAGAGGTTGCTCTAGCCTGAGCATTGGGGGCAGGAAGCTGAGGAGATAGCGCCTTCGAATGGCAGTGCTTTTTGGTATCTGGCGGTCTGGTGCTTTGTGTGGTAGGTAGAAAAATATAGGTAAATGACGCAGCCCCCCTCTGGCCCACAAGGCCAGTTCCAAAGCCCATAGCTGTGTCGGCACAGAGTAAGTTGAAGTAGTGCTAGGCTAGCTAGAGAATCCAGAATCTAGGCAGGCCCTATCTAACTAGAGGTCAACCCACTGAACTTAAGAGCACGAATGTCGATCTTTCTGGGACCGAAAACTTGCCTATAATCACCGTTCCTAGGGATTCAAATATAAGAGCTGATGATGGTGTTTGCAGCCAACTTTCGTAAAGTATTCATAAACCGAATTTTCAGTTGTACCCTCTATAGGTGATAGATTCGACCCTGAGACTACGACTGAAATTCGCAACAATCGTGGGAAAGCAGAATGTAATCCTAGATCTGGATTCCCCCCGAAAAAGCTCTGGGTCATATCCTATCACTGGCTATTTTTTAACCTAAAATTGGGGTCACTCACAAGTGCTCCCTACCAGTTAGCTGTAGCAAGCGTGAGCAAGCTCTCCGTTGTGCGGTTTATCATAGTAGAGGAGATATCAGTGAGCCCGCCTCCAAACCTTCCTGCCGGAGCTCTGTACTAAGAATCAATCCACCCAGAATATCATGCGGGAAAGAAGGGAGTAAATATACTAAAACATATGCAACCCAAAGTTCGTCTAAGTGTTTCTGCCTTCACCTACCGTTCTAACATGAAGTAAAGATGTTAGAAAATTCCTCAAAAAAAGGAAATACAAGGCTAGCATCCTAGATCCGCAGAACTTTCCAATGGCAACACCATCACTCCCAGGCATCTTCCCCCATCACACCACCCGGGCCTTGAACTCCGCCAGGCTCACCCATGTCCCATCTCCGAGCCCCCCTCTGTGCCGATATTCGCGACCCGTTCAGCTCGCAAAATATTGCTCGCCTTCCAGCCGGGATTGTGTGGGGAAACTAAATCAGACGAAACCTCTCTCCGGGGTATACTAAAACCACGCAAGTGTCTTATCTTGACAGTCAAATCCCCCTAGGTAGCTTGTAAACCCCCTTTGTAGATGCGCTCCAGAAACTACTGTACCCTTCAAAATTGGGTTTTCTGGGTAACAGGGGTTTTTATTGGGTTGGACTAAGGTGGGTGAGTCGGTCCTTATCTAGGTTGGTCTTCGACTGTGTTTAAGTATGGTATCTCCCAACTCGGGGGGAACCATTTCGAAGAATGGGCCAACCCCTGGGGTAGGAAGCACGAATACTGATATCTCATAGTACTCCTAAAGCAGAGGTGAGATCACGAGACAGACTGTGCGTGGTCACGTTCGCTTGAAATACAGGCTGGAACCGACACTGCCTACTACTAAGCTGGTCAACTATCACGATATAAGCAAAGACCTCCAGGCAGGTCTCTCAGGGATCTTATAAACCTACCAAGCGATCCTTTCCTGGAATGCCAGGGGTTCGTTCCATAAGCCTTCTCCTGCCAGGGGTACCGTGCGTCTGGAAAACTGGTGATTCCCCGCACCGACTCCATGAACGCAACAGGAAGAGGGTGTGATAACACGCCAATTATTATATTACTCATATCATATAAGTCCAGATAGCATGACCCAGGTTATGGGTGTGTTGTCGGGTGTATTGTTTATCATTATCACCCAACCCTTCCAAAGCCTCGGGCTTAGTTTCCTTGACCCAGGTTCTTTTTTGGATCGGGGTATGCTCCTTTCCTTGGGTTCTAGGATTGGCAAGACTTCCCTATTGTTACAGCAGATATGATACCTAACAGGAAAAACTTTGTTCCTCTGCAATACCTAAAAGGAGTGTTCTCGTGTTCAAAAAGAACCCCCCAAATAGGTCCATAATGAGCCGCTCCGAAAACACCTCGTATGTGCCCAACTTATTTTTAGTTTTAGCCCCCGTCACCGGGAAGTTGCCTCCTTGATTTCGAGTTGAGTTGATTCTAGAACTTCCTTCCCCGACATCGGCGACCTCTTTCTCCAGCCAATTTCACTACCTTTGTATATCGGTGGCATTTTGTGCTGGACTAACACCTTCATTCAGAGTTTGCTACATCCATCTACTCTCACGTTCCATTGCTATTCATTCTTCACAGCATTTCCCATATTTCCTAATCTAAGCGCATCATCTTAAGTCACTCGGAATGTATTGTCGCATGTGTGGGCAGCAGTGTGGTGTCTTTTCATTTTGTCTAGTGTTTCGATTAGCCACTATCGCGGCACCAAACACTGCCATGCGATCGCAAGTATTTGGATCTGCTCCTTCCAAACGATCAACAAAACTAACAAAAACAAACAACGCGATTAGGTGATGATTCCCGTCCTATTCCTGGTGCACCACCCCTCACAACTCGTCACTCGTATCCTTCGCCCCCCGCACTCGATTGGTGCTATCGATAGATTAATCTTTCGATCTATCCCGGCAATGCCAATGTGCAAAAGCAAGGCAAACATATATATTCCCCTCAGCCCAGCTCCCATCTATGATTTGTCGATTCCCGTCTGACTGATCCTGCACCAGGTGCCTCCCCCCCCGATGGCCTCCGTTTTCACCTCATGTATTCATTCACACTTACCTAGAATGGTGTAAGCATATGGGTGGTGCATGCCGCGCGAGCGATGATCGATCCCGGAAGTGCCAGTTCGGGTGCGCCTTGGAAATATTATCGTTGGTTGAAACGACATCGCCTCTTGGAATCGCCCATGTGGTCCAGTAACGATCGTGGATGCTCCGGATTATTGGCTGCTCAGAATCAACCTCGCCGAGCACAAGGAATAGGCGTGTCGTATAGAGTAGGTTGTAACCTTGAGAATGCTATTACACAGTCGCCTTTCGGTGGTGGCGACGGAGTCTCCGGGCCTTCTTGTCAGCAATGCTAGATTCCCGGAGACTGGTGATCTGATGTGACCAACCGACCAGCCCTACCCCGGCGTGATTACCCGTGCGTGGGTCGCTTCTATGAGGGGTTTTCGTCATTTTTGTTTTGTCCTGTGGTTTATTAATTGCCTGTTTCTACGCTGTTGCGATACGGGAAGGTGCCATGACTACAGTTTTGGCTCGAGCGATAGACTAGAATATTCCCTCAGTCGGGTTTGATGGACCCTCGACACAGTGTTATTCCGCTACGCCTGGTTTTCCTTCTATGGAGTTCTGATGCGGAACATATATTGGTCTAGTTCCCGGAGTTCTGTTGTATCCATTCAAACAGTTAGCCAAAGGAATCCGCAGGGACTGAAACAAGGAGTTCAACAGAGAACATCCTATTAATAAGTGTGCTCGTAGCTCAAACCCGTACCGGGTACCCTAAGCTGTTGGCCATGGGAACTCACGATCATCGATTCGATTCGCCAAAATGCTATTAAAATGCTACAACAGTCGCACTTTTGTAATTTTATGTCACCGGCATTTCTTGAAACTTGCCGGCCGTTAACTTCAATAATTCATGGGATACCTCTCGTAGTGAGCGCACTAAAAGTTATAATGCATTATATTTAAAACACTCCACCTCTTCCACCCAAATCTACACCCTAAACTCCTAAGTACAGTTCTTGGGCCGCGCGCTCCACCTAAGATGGTGAGCGATAACAGCAGAAATTCAATACTCGAGTGACACATTATGAGCGCGCTGCCCGCAAACCGTGGCAGCACATGGCTCCAACGGGGCTAAAGAAGGTCACACCCCGCGCCACGGCAGCCCACCGCAACGGTAACAAAACTAGCCAAAGTCTGGTCCTTGGACTGAACTGAACCCTTGAGGGTTATGCTCGGGAAATTCCAGTTACGGGCCAACATATTTCTTTTCCTGTGAATCCCGTGGTGTTGTTTTAGGTAACTTGTTACTTGTACCTATACGAGTACAGGGCCAACATTGATAGCTAGGTGATACTCGAGTATCGTAAGGAGATCCTTTATGCGGAAAATGCGGGTTAGGCGCATGTGGAAATGAATGTTTTGACCCACATCTGCTCCTGTGGTATCATAGAGGGAGTTGTGAATCGACGGGGATGTTGCAGTGACATGGGAGTACCGGTTACGGTATTGCTGCCGAATTCAGTTTTCACTTTCGGTGATGGGGAAGAGTATCATACTCGAGTAGAGGGTCGTTTACCGTGTTTGGGGTGCAGTTCGGCACTTTGCGGGTTGGGTTTGTCTGCGGTTTTTCGCACCCATGCCCGTCATTAGTGCGATGTTTGCTGGGGCGATTGAGGGAATACGGCTGAATCTATTTCACCGGTCCCAGGGGTGTCCACTAACGGTGAAAGGAACCTCGCAATGCCACGGAGCAAGATTCCAGAGTCCTATGAAACACTAGAGGTTCGTTTATTTGTATTTGCGGGTGGATGATCTACTCGAGTATGCAATATACAGCCCGAGGATTTAGAAGGGTCCGAGTGAAGGGGAATACGCGCATACTGTATTTGGTATATTGGGGTGGAGTGCCGGTATAGTGAGTCCGGGAAATGGGTGCTCGTGGGTCACGGTGATATGGTACCGGGACGGCGGGATGGACTCGGGTCTCGGCATGCCGACCACTCCTGTTTGCATTCTTTCCCCACACCTTCCTTTCCTCCCATTGCACGCATTCCCGACCATTCACCACTCGCCTTTCCCTAGCGTGCTCTCACAACCACTCGGGCCGCTCTTTCAGATTCCGACCGAGATGGCAAGCGCTCGCCTCGATGGGACCCGCTCGAAAAAGAAACAATCCTCCCACCGAATAGCACTCGAGTACAATTCGAGCAGCAAATCACAAAACCGGTAGAATAAACCCAAACTTAAAAATAAAAATTTAATAAAGGAAACACAGAGTGGGGAAAAAAAGAAAATGTGCGGAAGTCTCAAATACGAGTAGACTGTTCTGCCATTAGGGTGAGCAAAAGCCCGGGGGTTAGAAACGAGCAGCGCGCTGGTGCTTTGAAATATCTCGGCGCTGCAATTGGTCCTGGGAGGCCATTTCGTTGTTTATGCAATGCATGCACGATCATTGGTGTGGGACGGGGGCCGCCATCTGATTCGACGAGGGATATTTCCCTCCCCCCAGCTTCTTTATTTATTCCAGTCACGATGCGAGAGGGTGCGGTGGATGCGATTTAGGAGCACTCGTACTCGAGTACAGGCAGGGCAATTCGATCTCGATGGGGTATCATGTTTTGGAAGACGCAATTAGTTGTGTTACAACATGAGTGCTCCCATGAGTTGGATGGCGGTACTCGAGTAGGATGTGGGGATAATACCGTACTCGAGTATGATACGACGGGGGAAGCGATAGTAGATGCTGGTGTTGGAGCTGGTCAGGTTGGCTGCAAGGTAATAAATATGGAGAAGGGAATGCACTGTACTTGTACTCGAGTACCATACAGAGCCATATTCTTGAGGCTGCCTTCTTACGCAGCAAATACGAAGTGCTGCTTGAGGATGTCTGAGGCTATGATACCTCACGAATGCAATCGCTCCTTCGTGCTAAAGAATGCCCCAGTTACGAGGCTTACCGTACTGTAAGTACAGGATGATACCGATGCTGGCGGCGATTGCCACGGTCACCGTACGTATCGATAACGGGTTACTCTCACTTAGCATAAGCTATCCAACTGTCCCGATGGGAATCCATCGAGTGGCTTATGTATCTACGAGTACATTCTTGGAGCATGCTCAGGTCGGTAGCATGCGGCGTATCCTGTATGCGCTGCGGAAGAGTCATCGATGATAATTCTGGAGAGAGTTCAAATTAACTACCGGTATGGGCTGTGAAGAAGGTTCTCTCGTTCGTGCAGTTGTAATGAGGCTCTTCGCATAGATGCTACCAAAGAGAGAGTGCCAGACAACAAACCATCTCTGTTCTGAGGGTGCTTGAGGAGGGAGAAGGGATCTGTTGGTGCCTTCCTTTTTACGTGTCGCCGGTTGCTAGGAAGGAATCACTCGGCTGATGATGATGGAATGCTTCTTCGTCTTCTCCTCCCCCTTCGCTTTCCCCTCCTTTGATCAAAGCCTTGCCATGCTTCCTTTCCACTCATTAGATGAAGCAAGCCATTTATTTACGTTGCCCGAGTGCAAACATATCTTTGGCTGCAACTGTTCGAGCATGGATCCGATGGAGAAATAACGGTCCCAATTTGATAAAATATTGCGAATGTTAGTCATCACACGTACTCGGGGAATTGTTTTCCTTCAGTAGTGATAAACCACGTCACGCTGCACGTCGAAGGGGTTTTGGTGAGGGGGTGGATTAAGGAGAAATACGGTGAACGAGTGAGCTTTTGAATTGAGAGCAAAAAGGGTGTGAGTGGAATGAACGAGGAAGGGAGGGAGAAGGAAAAAAGAAAAGAAAAAGCGTGTGGCAGAGCAACAAGCATCTGCACCAACATCACCATCAGTGGCAGAGGGGAAAGTAAAATAAAAATAAAAATAATAATAATAAAAATAAAGACGCCGCCAGACCAGAGGAAACTCCGCATACCAATGCGAGATACTATCATCTCTTTCCTTTTTTCATGGCCCCAATCGCAAAGATCATTTCTTTCCAATCAGTGGATTGAATGTAGGAAGCACCTTCGCCGACAGTCATCGCCTACCCACTGCGCTGTACTATTTTTCCTGTTTCCCGGTCCAACTTCCCCTCCCCTCCCTCCTACTTCTCCCCTTCCATCCCCTCCTTCCGTCCCTTTCCCCTTCTCCCCTCTTCACACCTTTGGCCTCGTCTTCTCACTGCGAGCATTTTTATTTTTATACCTTACTCCCCTTCACTTACTCCCCTTCACTTACTCCCCTTCCCTTTCTTCCTCCTATCTTATCACTGCCCCCTAGGTAGCGGATGGTTTGATTATATCCGACAGGCTTTGGTTTAACATTTCAACCTCCTAACTGATATTTGGAGCATTGTGATCACTCCTTTAGCCCCTGCCCAGCAATCTTCCATATCGTGATAGCTCTCCCAGCCATCGGGCGTCGCCACGGTGAAGATGTCAAGCTCTTACGGAGCCCAGCCCTCCTCACCTTTTTATGCCCACCAGCCGCAACAGCCGTTGCACACCAATCATGGAGCCCCACCCCCGCAGCACCAGCACCAGCAATCATCTTATGTAGCGACTTCTCCGGACTCCGCCCACGGTTATCCCCCCTCACCTCCGCAGCAAGCTCCACCGAGACCGCACACGACTGCGCCGTACCCCGGCTCTAGCTTTGGCCCCCCACTCTCTGCAGGGCCCAATGGTTATTACCAGCAGTTTCCGCCGCAGCAGCAACAATCCCAACAGGGCTACCACCCTCAGCAACAGCAACCACAGCAAGCAACATCCGATTACGGGAGCCCGCAACAACAACCCCAACAACCGAGAAATTACTATACCCAAGCCCCGGCTGCTCCAGCACCACCGGCACCATCTGCGGGATACGCTTCGGATATTCCACATATTGCGAGCAGTCATGGAGTGCCACCGGAAGTAGTACAGAAACTTGCAGCCGACTTGATGAGGAGTATCCAGCAATCTAAGATACCACCGCCGACAGTTGCTCCTGTCGGGCCTCCCCCAAGACTCGATCACCCCGCCCCGCCTGGGGGGGTACAAGCCCCCAGTATGGGACCACCGCCACAACCGCCGCCGACGCAGCAGCAGCAACAGCCCCCCCAAATGCCAATTCCCGGTTCTTTTCCTTCCTACGCTCCAGCTCCTGCCCCACAGGAACCCCCGCAGGTCCCTCACCACCAATGGCGACAGCAACAGCAGCAACAGCCACAAGGATACCCTCCGCAGCAAGGGTACTTTCCACCGCAACCGGTGCCTGCCAGTTCCGCTTCGTCGGCTCCACCCCCAGTTGACCTTAAGGGCCCACCGCTAGGCCCTAGTCACCCCCAGATGCAGCAACGACAGAACGACAACCCGCGTCGCGAGGCTACCCAGCGATATAGGTCAAATACTACCTCAACTCATCACAGCCACGCATCAACGCCGCCAACCTCGACTTCTTCTGGTCCCGCTGCTAAACCCACGAAAATGGAAGATGGAAATATTCATTATGAAACGTGGGGAGATTTGGTTGATCATGGGCACGGAAAGGAGCCAATGCCGAAGGAGAAGTTGGTGCGTTTGTTCCGGGAAATTGCAAATTATATCGTAAGTTTATCTCTGCGCCATGCCATATATTTCGGGTTAACTTCTGGTAGATCAAAGAACGAACGCCAGCAGGGAGCATCGTCATCACTCCTGAAAAGATGGTCGATTTTTATGCGGTAAATGCTGTGGATGGCGACGATCATATGAATTGGAAAGGTTGATATATACCGGTTTCCCGATACCTTGTGAAGGCATTTGTTAACCCGCTTCTCTAACCTAGGTTACTTCACCAACCGGACAGACTCCTCCTTATCTTCCATTTATAGGGTCTTGGGCTGCGAGCACTTTTATGTCCCCATCAGTCGTGAGCAGAAGCCCACTATTCCGGCTCTGACTCCTCAGGGTTTTGAAACATGGATGTTTACTCAGCTCATGACTCACCCTTCGCGTGAGGCGGCTCGGATACAGAAAGTCGTGGCATCGTGGCCGATTCACGACACGAAGGAGGGTCGGAGATTCCCGAAATCCATTCCAAGATGCTGTTTCCCCGAGAAGGAGGACTCGGTGATTTTCCAGGGATGGTGGCGAGTATGGGAAGAGTTTCCGCCTGATTTTGAAGACGAAGAGGAGGAGCAAGCTCCTTTGGCTCTACCGGCGCCAGGCGATAGTAATGGTAACAGATACTACGGGCCTCCTCCGCTCCACGGTCCCCTATCGGGAGCCGATTACGCCACCGCCACACCAATGGCCAGGAAGAAAACCCAACAGAAATATCCGCCTAACCCACAGGATATGAATGATGATGAGTTGGATGCATTTATTGAGAGCGGAAAGGATAAACCTCCTCCGATGGAAAGACACCGTAAGCCCTATGCATCTAGTACCGGGAATCCTGGATGGAAAGAAGAACTAAACCCTCGTCCTACTCTCGGTGAAGACAAAGCATCCTCGACACGGAACGGCCCTCCACCACCATCTCGCCCGCATACCTCTCATGGCCATCATTCATCACGAGATGCTCGAGAGTTCCGAGAAGAACCATACGCGAAACCAAGCCCCGATAGAGACCCCCGTGACCCTAGAGATCCGAGAGATCCTAGAGACCCAAGGGAGACGCGAGACCCACGGGATTTGTCGGATTTACCCGAGGCTCCACTCCGGAGTAAGTCAACCCGTCGTGGCCATCAACGAGAGCGTTCCGAATATCGCCGCCCTCACCCTCATCGACACTCCCACTCCCACCACCGCGGTGGCGGTCGGCGCGACCGATCTCCTGCGGATGAGCATGACCCAGAGTGGTCTGGGTCGAGTGGGGTATCTGCCCAAACCCCCACCAGTGCCCCCGACGCTGGTGTCCCCATACCAGGTGCCACTCCCGCCCCACCTCCCCTAGACGCTCAAGACCGACGGCCTCGTGCCCAGCGCAAGGCAGATGAAGTTGCCCGAGTTGCACGTCAGCAGGAGGAGCTTCTCCGCGGGTATGGGCCCCCTGGGCGCTATGAACCCCCTGCCGATGCATACGAGTATAACCCCTCTTTTCTCCATTCTCTATTTTCCTTTACATAACGAACCTGATGCTTATAAATTGTGACAGATATGATGAGTTTGCGGGGCCGCCGCGGGGGCGGGGGGAGAGGGATGATAGGAGGGTGGCCGAGTACGCCTATCAGGATGAGTATGACAGGGACCGACGCGCGCAGCCCGGGGGCGGGGCGGGGGTTGGTAGACGCAGTAGTCATTATGGCGGGGACAGGGGAAGGGCGAGAGATCGCTCTTCGTACTGGGCCCCATGATGATGATGATCCAAGATTTGGATGGGCCATATGGGCAGCGATGGCGGTTGCCGCTTGGTTGTGAGATGATACGATGTTGGTTTCTTGTCTTCCCCCTTTCATCTTTCATCACTGGAGGTAAAAGCTTTTGTGTCGTGGCTCTGGCTCTTGTTTTCCCGGGCCTTTTTCCTATTCGAGCGTGTTTTAGTATTATTTCGTTTCATCATTTTTTCACTGGTCGTGATATGTATGCCCTCTTCATTTCTATACGCCTGGTGTTTCTTTATGATATGAACGAGTTGATAGCCTGGGTAGTTATTTTCTTTGGAATCCATTTTTCTTTTCTTTTTTCAATTTCGATTGTCTTGGTGGGATAGCATAGTGTACGATACACTGAAAAGCTGAATGGTGAATATCATTGCCGTATTCTGGATCAAGGTTTTTCTTGTGACGTCTTCGGAAGCACCTCACGATGCGTTGTTGAGAGCAAGATGAGTAATTTTTTATGTGCTAAGTTAGGTGCGAAGGCGGATAAAATTATTTTGAGAACTTGGTCTTTTGGTAAAATACCTAGGAAGTATCTCCTAAAATTTGGCGCAAGGTGCAACTTGGTCCTCTCCAGGCCTCCAGGACTGAAGTTCACGCGTGAGGTCACCTTTGATCACTCGAAACTACCAGAACTTTCGCGATCGTGCGAAGCTTCCGATTACCAAACGTTCCATGCATCCGCTGTTTTTGTGAAAAACCCTTGTAGTCCTTCGACAAAACCGATAAGGTGTGTGTGTGTCCAATGTCCAGCCACCTGTACAGCTTTCTCCCCACTGTGATCTCTCCTTGGAAAGCTTCAGGCATAGTTTGACCGCCCACCCCGGTTTTGGACTTCAAAATCCGCGTTTTGATCTGGGCTTAGAGTGGATCATAATTTCTAGCCCGGACTTTCGAACCCCTGCTTAACCCTGGAGAAAAACTTTCCACAAACCTACTATGATATCGGAGTATTTTTCCTTCTCCTTATCCTCATATCTGTTACGAAAACGATCAAAGGTTAACGAAAGTCTACATCTAGATCCTGGTGTGAGTCTAGGCTTTCAAGTTTTGGGATTTTTCTTCTGATGTTCGGACTTGAGGTCCAAATCCTAGCTAGTCCGGGCGCACCAAATCGGGCCATAGGTTTCCCTGAATACGCTTTCAAGCATCCTACCTTATCATCTAAAAAACCCAGGGGCTGTTAGGGTCGCCATCGATTGAGCAGTTCGTCATCTCAAAACGCGTTTACTAAAATTTGAAGACTACGTCTTGAAACCGACCCGCTGCCGAGCGGTCTGGGAAGAAAAAATTTCAAAATGCGTTTGAAAACCGCTCTGTGCCGGGAATTCGGCTTGGTGATATGTCCTTTGACGTGGCACCAACACCTTTTAGCGTGGTCTTGTAAATGCAAAAACCGTTTTTAAAACGAGGATATCCCAAGCACTTCGGGTATGTCAAGTCGTGTTTTGAGACGACGAACCACTCGCTCAGTTGCTGGCCGGAGAGCTCGTGAGCCGCTAACCTCATGCCCTCCCTGTATGCTGTGGCTCCGAGTTTTGATATTTTACCATTTGAGCGGATTCTATCGGTTTTAGGTGATGGCTCAGAGGAACCTTATTTGGTGAGGGTTGGAGTTTAAGGGGCTATATATATAGCTGGCGACCCGTTGGAGATCTTGATTATGGGTATACCTCCCGGCGAGTCAGCGTCCACTTCCCCATAATTGAGAATCTTAGAAGAGGACGTTGAGGTTGCCTCCTCTGATTAGTTATGTCCGCTCCATTTTTTCTTTTTACTTGTCTCACCTGAAGACTGAAAGAGGTTCTTTTTGCTTCCTTTTCACCCTTATAGTAATCCTAAGGAGGAAATTCTGGACGTCCTAGCGTCATTCTCAATTATTCCAGTTTTTAGTGTGCTCCAACCCCAGTTGATTTGGTTGTTTCTGGCTTGTTTCCAGAATAGCGCATGACCCCTGGCTCGCCTTAGCAGGAGAGGGAAGCTCTCACTACCGCAGCGGCGAGTCAATTCCATAAAGTGCTCGCTATAATATTGGTCGAGTATTTGGAAGCAGTTATAAAGGTTGAATGCTATTACTAAGGCGTGAATGAGGAGTCTCCTTATTTTGAATTTCCCAAACACAATCCTGGGGGTGGTCCGACTATTTGGCAAATGGCGTCCCCATCTTCCTTAGGTACATGCAGCAGAGTGCTAGCAGAGTGCGGGGTAGGGTGGGTCTTGCTCTAATCAGCCCAATAACCCTATCATTGACAAAGTATGGCATTTGAGTTGGTCCTGGGTAGTAGAGCAATCAGTCCCTCACACTTTGTGGGGGGACGCAGGTACCAGCGGCTAACCAGTTACCTGTGCTGAATCTCACCACCTATCAGAATTCAGCTCTACATACCACCACCCCGTTATCAAGCTGGGGCCGCTCGAGAAAGGAAAACAACGCAGCCCCAGAAACCCCCCACACCGGCGAGATTTTTTCATAGGCTCAGAAGTAACTTATCTTATTCCCTGTCGAACAACGCCTTTCTAACTTTCTGACTCACCATTTTACCCAAGCGAGCGCCAACCGAACCCCTATCTATTGGGTCTATACCCATGGCGATGATCTGCCGTGCTTGAAGCCACCTCACGCTGAAATCAAAACACCACCTCACCTCACCACCACAACACATCACCACATCGCCATTCCCACAAGCAGAGTTTTCCTTCCCCCCCATGAGTCGTATAAAAAGGAATATCGCCCCTAGCCGGCGAAAGCAGCGGAGTCAAAGAAAGCAAGTCGATAGCACCGACAGGAAAGATGAAGAAATATACGAGTGCATCGTCGTGCGGTTTGTCACCTCTAGTTTTATTTTTTCTTGATGGGGGGTAAAGTATGGTGGCTGATTCCGCTAGATTTCCTGGCGAGATCGGGGCGCGTGGGGAGGCGCGCGAAGGCGTGAGCACGCCGAAAATGACCGATGGTGTCGCTCAAGCTATGGATTCAGCTGAGCATGTGACGTGCCCGAATGATACGCTCCCTGTGAGGGCGTCTGGGGCGAGAAATACACGCTCGCGGGCTCAGACAAGAGTCTCTGCGCAAGAGTCCGAGAAAAGTGCATTTACTCCCGTCCGCGGGACACGAGCACGGAGATCGGCGTGTGGAAACCGAATACCTAAAGCTCCATACGAGGAGACGAACGGGGTTTTCACCCCCCCGCAGCCAGCCGCTACTCGCAAGGGGAAAGAGCGAGTGGCGGACACTCCAGAGACAAATCCGCCGGCTCGGCGAGGTGACCGGGATACGTCCAATCATGATTCCGCACCAACAGCCGAAACACCAAAGCCGGCCCTCAGGCGGTCCACAAGAAAAATCCCGGTTTCGTACTACCCGCCTGCGGAGACGAAGCGGAGTCTTGCGAGGCCAGCCAAGAGGCCCAGGGCCCAGGTGAGCCGGGATTCGGGGGCTATCATGTTTCGCTCGGAGATAGACTATGACATACCAACGGAGTTTGAGGAGAGTAACGTTCGGGCGGATCTGACGGGTGCGTATCCGTGATTACTCCCGGGGGGTTGTCTTCAAGAGGTAGGGAGAGAAGATGCTGATGAATGAATAGATAGGCCGGCCGTTCCGGTGGGGCGGGGGTGGGGGCTGAGTCGCGGGCTATGAACAATCTGGCCGTTGGGTGCGCTATGATTAATTTTTGGAGTCTATGGTGTAGTGTTTGGGACAGTATGGGTTTATGGAATCCCGGGGGAACCGTTGTTCTGGGGGAGGCAGGAGAGACATTCGCTTGCTTAGGGGAGGGGGTGAGATTTTGTTTGTTCGACGGCTATGAAGTTTGGGCGGGGGCTTGTTTTTCGGAGGTACATTTTATCAGACTTGAGTTTAGGGGGGCGACGGGCCATATATATACGCCTGGGGCGAGATCGCTATCGTAGGTATAGGAGTTCTGGAATATTTACACTGCTAGTTAACGAGAGAGAGAAAGCCACTAGCGTGGGATCGCCTTTGGGAGAGATCCGGCCATTTATGGTGAGAGGGCAAAGGTTATTTATACACAAGTATGGGATCTCTAGAATTGCTATTTAGGTGGCCTAGCTCTTTCAGGCTGGCAGGAGAGGCCGTTTGAAAACCGCAGGAGATATGATAACCCAAAATCTAATTTTCATCACATTGCTGGATAAAACACATAGTTTACTACGAAGACATCCGGCCAAATATGAACTTTGACTTAGATACGCCAACAATGTGACACTGGAGCCCGGTTGATCCACATCGAGGTCGGGAGGCCCCGATTCACGATATGGGACTCGGGTCGGAGCTGCCCCGGGCGTGCAGTGTTTTTTTCTTTGAAATTGAGGGTTCGGGGAGGGGAGGGGCAACTATGTCCAATACCGCAAACCAAATCACCCACTTTGTACCTCGTGTCTACTCCGTGTGATCCGGCGTGAAAAGAGGGTTCGAACTGAGAGGGTACGGCAAATGAAAACCCGAACGAGTCGCAGATATAAAGGAGAGAGCTCGGCAGATGAGCTGCGATTCGCGCGGGCCGTTGGCTACAGTAGTCCTGTCCTTGCTTTCGATCGGCCCCAGGTGCTTAGCTTATCTCAATCAACGCGCCTCTATATCCGGCCCAATCACTTGTCTTTAGCCCATGCCGTTCGGCTGATATTTTTAAGCGCTCATCTCCGACGCGGGTTTTGGCTGTTAACTTATGGATTCGTGATGCTGGATGGTTTGCATTGGGAATCCATTTGAATAGAAGTGGAAGTATTAAGTTAGACTATCTCCCTGTACATTATGACCAGTTCCGGGACTCATTGTCTGTTTCCCCAGCAATAAGGGAGATGTAATTGGCATCGAATGTGCGAAGAGGGCCCTCACAAAAAAGGGCTCCTGGGACTTGCCGATACTCTGGCCTTCACCTATGCCCTTTTATTTTGGCACGGTGGGACTATGATACGAAGTGGATCAATTGAAGGTAGGGCAGCAAGACCGGGTATGGGCTTCTGCCAAGCACTTATCTCTGGATATCTTAGGACCCGTTTGGTTCGCTGTGATTTGAGAACGTGATAGCCGCAATTTGAAATCATGATTTGCAAATTGCGCCTCTGCTAAACACTATTGATTTTCAAATCATGATTTGGGGTTAGCTCTGGGGAGTCGAGTAAAGAAGTAGGGCATATCGACTGCGATTTCCCTAGACTATATGAAACATTCTATCTGGCTCTCATGACATTGTCATGATAAGAATATTATCATAGCCCTTGCCATTTAATAAAGTACCCAAATGGTACAGACGAAACAGTCATTGCCCTAAATCTTCAATTCAGAATTTTAGGGGGGTGTTCGGCAATTATGATTAATTTTGGATTTAAAATCGTGATTTTGTGGTTTGAGATTAGGTCTTTAAACCCTGAAATCATCATTTTTTTTAAATTGCAATTCAAAATCGCGCTTTGCCAAGCACCCCCCCCCCTAACCTGATCATGGTTTGGATTGTGATTTGGGTCACTTAACATGTTATCACGCAATTGTTTTTCTTGGCTCAGAGATGTGAAACAAAAAAACCCGTGTCGCACTGATATAAATTTTATTATCCACCTAACCCTAAATATTTACATAATATATTATCATCTAAATTGTACGATCAAACCCCAAATCAAATCACATGTTCAAATCAAGATTTTGAAGTTGTATCGCCACCCCATGATCTTCAATGCATGATTTGGTTTGCAAATCGCGATTCAAGATCCAAATCGCGTTTGTCAAACACCCCCAGAGATAAAATCTTTTCCCCAAATCTTGATCCAAGATCACGATTTGAGAACGTTACCAAGCAAGGACCTACCTGCTGGGAATTTCCCAGTTTTTTAAAAGTTTATTGTGTTCCCAATAATAATTGCAATTGTGATTCTCTAGGGGATATACGCATTGTAGATACACCTTCCGACCACAATGTAGTAGTCTCTCTGGAATTTAAATATTTACAGCTTTGAAGTATGTATTACCTTTTTCCTGGGCCCACCTTTTCCACCACATTTCGGTTGATTTTGTCTTGAGCGGAACCATGTATGATAGGAAGATGGTCACCTTTACGGGGGTATTTAGGGGCTATTATACCTCCGTAGATATCATACAGAAAATATATGCATGCCAAGAGGTAAATTATGATGATAGTGCACACTCAAACACTTAGGGCAATGCCCTCTTCCACACTCTCATGCGATAGCAACCGCTCATGCCTTTCCAACTGATAGATAGACTACTCGAGTAGACTACTCTATGCCTGACATGGCCACAACATCAGCTGTTGGGATTATTCCATAGGCTAGTACAAGTACTTTCGGAGTGAGACGGCGTAAATCCTAATATGGCAGACTCGAATATGGCCGCACACCGCTCTCATGGGCAGCTGGGTACGGATATGATGGGGTAGTCAAGATGCTTTTAGAACGAGTTGATACAGTATCAATCCCGATACGCCAGACACCACACATTGCTAGATGCCACTCTCGTGGGCGGCTGAGCTCGGGCATGAGGGGGGGTAATAATTATATTCTTTTGGAACGAGAGGATATCAATCCCAATTCGTAAGGCACCCACTATGGCCAGACGCGACTCTTGTGGGCCAGCAGGAGCGAGCGCGAGGGCGTGGTAGGGATGCTCTTGGAATGGAAAGATATTTGTATGCACCGCCACGCCAGACAGCCGGGGACCAAACACCGCCATAGCCCGAATTCTCGAAAGGACATCTTGGTGCTGAGGGGATCTTAGGGGGCCGAAAAAATGACAATCCCAACACTACAGATTAAGGTGGTCCGGTATCTCTCCCACCCTCCTTTGGACATGAAGGCGGGGGTGCGGTAAAGATGCGATTCAAAGGCGATGGGCCTAACACCAACCCCACAAACCTTAACGCCCGACATGCGCTCCGGTTGGCAGACCTGGATGAGCAAGAGGGGGCACAGGGCCTCCAGGACTCTGTTTCCGAGTCCGCAGATAGCAACCTCCCCTCAATCCAACCGCTCACGCTGCCCCTGAGCTTCAGATACCCTCCCGTGAAAACTATCATCCACCCCAACACCCCATCAACCCTCTTGTTTGCTATCGACTGGTATTCTATCATTGCCTCTTTCGTTTGTCTTTTAGCATTTCTCACTTACATCCTTCCTTTTCTTCTAGGCATGCTCCCATTTTATCAGAGATTTCCGAGTCAGTGATTGGTATTGGCAAGGCATCCCTCCTCGGTCTATTTAGATATAAATATAAATTTTGATCCTGTACGGCTGTTTTTTTTTTCTCGTTTGAGCAGGATATTTGTCCATGATACCTTTTCTTGTGTTTTTTTCCCTTCGCGTTTTCCCTATGGCGAAGTCGCGGCTAGACTTAGTCCTAGAATGCAAGGGAGGGAACAACTGTTGTTTGCAGTGAATTCTTTCGATCGTGGATACGACAAATATACGCATTGCAGTGGTATACCAACCTAATAGGAGCAAGTTTTAGAGGAGGATCCGGTAGGGTGGGGGGAGGGTTATGCCCAGAAAGGAGGAGTTAATGGTAGGACAACACTGCTAATCCGGAGGAGAAAAATTTGGTGCAGATGTGTTGAAGACAAGAGAAATACCCGGGGAATTGGAGAGGATATGGGGAGTGCAAGGGCTCCGAAAATCTACTACACAAAGGAGTAGATTTTGTCATCCTTTACTAATGAAATTGGCTCGGAGTAGTAGCTGTTACGTATTTAAGATTATATTCCTCAGTTTGTTCTCAATGTATGCAACTGTACGCAGATTTTTGCCCTCAGTTTGCCGTCATGTGGTATCACTCGGTTTCATGCTGCAGCGGCAGGGTTTCCTATGATATGTGAAACCCTCCTCTCCCTCCCTCCATGTTCCCCTTATTCCCACCTTTGAGTGGCTCTCGAGCTACTGAAACTATTGGAGATTTCGCTGTATCCGGCGATCGAACATATACAGGAGCGAAGGAACAACTAGCCCTCTAATAAACAACAAAAGGTCCAAAAAATCCATCGGGGACAAACGGTCAGGTTTGTTGGAGTCGCCGACACTCACTGTGAACGCGAAAGTTCCCACAGCCTCCAATACCCACAGGACAGGACTATCACCTTCTTGGAAGCTTGAAGGTAAAAGTTTACCGGGTCCTGACATCATATCAAAGCGAGAGGGAGGCACTGACAAGTTGCCAAACTGCATTTGCCACATGGAGAGGAGGTTTTCTAGGGCTCGTGCGAAGCCACTGTCTGGGCTTTTTGTTATTGCAGGTTGGGAAACTCGACTACGGGATACAGGCATATCTGTGCTCCAGTACCGGTCCCTGCCCGAGTGCGGGGGTAATGTGTTGATTCGACAATTGGAGTCAATTTGTGTGTCTGTAGTGGAAAGCTGGGGTGGGGTGAATTTTCTTCTACTTGAGTAGTTGCTGCCTGTTGTGCATGCTTGGGGCAACCTTAACTCCTGATAAGGGAGCTAGGGGTGACTCAATTTTACGTGTCCTGAATTCTTAATGTGGGGTGCGTCACCGTGGCCTTCATTGTCCTGTGTGGCTGTTTGCGCAAGTGCAGTGGGTCACAGTTAGCCTACCGCTTAAATCTTTTTCTCACTTGACTACTTTCTACCATGAACCGTCTACACACCGCCGACCTCACCCCTCTTTACTTCCTATGCTGGAAACACTTGTACTACAAGTATTCCCACCCGACTTGACACCGAGTGCCCTGCCTCTTTCCCCAGAAAACTCTTTCACCTATAAAGCTATCATCACCACACCCGTTTCTGGAGTCTCCCTCCTTGTATCTACCCGTTATCGGGCTCCCTCCGCTCAAAGTCTGGGTTCTCTGTCCATCTATCATACTTGTGGGTATCGCCTTAAAGTTAACCTTCTTTGAGCTAGGCCTAACTCCGTTAAATAGTTCTGGCAAAAGCCTATTTCGTCCTGTTTCACCTGCCAACCCTAAAGGAGAATGGCCAACGAACTCAATCCTCACCACCTGGTTGCCCTGATGAATTTTACAGACACACAGCGGAAGCCCCACTTTCCCAGCAGCGTAAGCACTAAACACAATATCGGGGAGGATTCCATCACCGATGAAACCAAGGCCGATCGCACCTTTTCTCTCCTGGACCGTCTTGCCAAAATAGCTGTCTCCCAGAAGAGATCGGAAGCTGTCGCCATAGCTCTGCAGTTGCACCCACAGGGACGTGAGATTCACCTTACGATTGCAGGGACCGAAGCTGTGAGGGAGGACCTAGTTGAGCATCTTACCAAGGTATGGGGTATGTTACAGGCTCTATCAAAGGAGTATGGGAGGAGCAGCGTGGGGTCAGCTAGCCGTGTGGGTGCGATAAAGCTGCAGATGTTCTGTGAAATATGTGAATTCTCAATTGAAAGGGTTATGAAGCGCAAAGAGAAGTGGTGGGAGGACCTGAGGGGTTTCATAATGCAGATGTGTGATTACCGTGGCGATGATGACCTACAAGAGGGGGTTGAGACAACCTATTTCAAGTTGCGGCTGGGCTCGGGATGGCATTTCGTTTGCTCGGTAAGCTTCATAATAAGGAGGAAAACCCGCCTACCGATAGTGAGTGGGAAAAAATTCGCCCAGACATCATACTGGCCTGCAGTAATCCGCGCCTTCTACTTGCTGACAGTTGCAAGTCCCACTGTGAGGACCTGGCTAAGAAGTTCCCAGGTATGTCCCTTCTACTGGCTGCAGGATTTCATTATTCATGCCATTAACCTAACCTTACATCTGTGCTAGATCACCTTCGCGGAGGCCCTAGGCGGCTTCGGAAGGCGATTGAGAAGCTCATTTTCCCAGCCTGCCATGTGGAATGTCTAGTTGCATACGCAAAATCTCCACACTGGCGGTCGCGCTTACAATACAAATTTTCAGCCTTGGTTGTCCCAGACAAGTCCCATACCATATTACTACCCGTATCGCAGGACCATTGGATGTCCATATTGGAGGCCATCAGCCCTGGGCACAAGGATTCGCATAGCAAGGATGCAAGTCTACTAGTTGAAGCGTTTCACCCAACCGAACTCCTGTGCCCAATCCACTGCGAATGTAAGATCATCCAGCACCTTGAGGCCAAGCACGACAATAAATGGGATTTTGTTCCCCCATTCAGCTACATTGCGGTCTCAAAACCTAGCTGTGCTTCCTGCAAGATCTGGATAGAAGAATTTAATCGGCTAGGTGGGCGACAGTTCTGTGTGGGAGCCTCATGTAGAAGGTGGGACTGGCCTTGGGGTATGCCAACGGTGAAGGGAGAATTATTACAGAAGACGGTAGTAAGTGAATTTTCAAAGCAGTATCGAGCCCGGTGGATTCAAAGATCCATTTCAGGTAGCAGTCGTGTTTTTGGCGAGTGTACTGTGGAAGAGGCTATGCTTGCTTTTGAAGCAGAACTTGAGGCAGAACTACAGAGGAGTGGTTATACCAGGTCCGAGTTTTTTAGACATGGACTTAAAGAAAGCATGGATATGTGGTCAGGAGAGTAGGGAACGGTAATCCATTCAGCCAGTAATAACAGGAGAGATCTAGTTGGTTTTTGGCAGTTCGTTCATTCTAAAATCTTCGCTTTACCCTTGTTCCTTCTACACTAAGTGCTATTTGTTTCCAATTAGTTTTTCGCATTTGTTTCCCACCGAGATTGGAGGAGAATTATGAGTGCTATACAATTTGTGCTTATTTCTAATGCAAATGGGGGAGAGATGTGCATAGATATATGAAGTGGCCTTCTGATCTCTGAAATATTCGCTATATTGCTGTAGGCTTACCGTTACAGTATCGGAATATAACATGGAATGCATTACCCTGAACAAACTTAAAATCTGAGCCGATCTCAATAACAACCACAGCCATCAGTTTTCTGTATTCCTTGATGCGGTGTGTACGAGCACTTCTGTTTTCCTTCGGCGGGGTGAACAGACCGATTTCTGATCCCCTCTATACCGTAAAAACCGAAACAATTGAGAATATAATCACCCCATCAACTGATACCGCGGTTAACTGAATGAGATTCATTGGTTCCTTTTTTCGTTTTCTTTCTTTTGGCCATTGCTTTCTCGCATTCTTTTTCTTCTTTTGTTATGGATCACTCACGAGGCAAGGGGACCGGAGATACCTTGCTGATATTTCCTAGATGTGCATTTGGACGTGCATGGTTGGAGATTGTCCAAGGCAAGGGAGTGAATAGTTATGTTAGTTCTAGGAGGGAATACCAGAGGAACGATAAGTATTAGTTATTCTGGTTTACAGTAGTGGCAGGGACACTATGTGGGGAGGATGCTATCTCTTTTTGTCTATATAAAGTGCCAGTTATCCTTCTAAGTTAAAATTGAAAAGCAAGGATGATACAACGTTCGAGTATCTAAACTATCCACAAATCCTTACTTCCTCATTTTTCCCATCCTTTAGGTTTCCCCGCGGTATCTCAACAGAAATATCATCCCAAACTCTTTCATTTTTCAGTCTAGTGGATGACCAAGCGTTTTTCACATGGGGGTTGTTCTACAGCAATTTATATTTTGCACTTAGAGTACCATCGTTAAACGGGTCTCCCAGTATTCCCAACGGTCCGGGGCCCCGGCAGGGCCCCACGGAGGGACTGCCAAGAGCCCTGGACGGGACGGGACGGCAACTTGCAGTCCACGCCCGTCCTAGAAACCTCGGGACGGCGGTCATGCGGGGGACGGCGGGCCCTGCATTGTGAGACCAATTAGCGTGAGGGATTACAGGGGACCGCCGGGGACTAGCGTGGACTGTGGGGGACTGCCGGGACCTGTGGAGGACGGCAGGTAATTGCGAGTGACTGTGGGTGACGGCAGGTGACTGCAGGCGACGGCGGGTGATTGCAGATGACGGCGGGTGATTGCAGATGACTACAGGTGACTGCAGATGACGGTGGGGGACTATCGGGAATTATCTGGGAATCCTATCGAAGGGATTTCCTTACGCCCTCCTGAATTCGATACAGAAATTTATCAAATTATATTCAGAGATAGAGCAAGCTATTCAGTAGAGATAAATAAGTATAGAATTTGCCCGATTCGTTGGGGCAGGAAAGAATATCAAACCCATACCAGATACCGAAATCTCCTACTCACAATTCTTGTGTTTCTATAATTCTTCTCCATAATCTCTTTGAACCAATACCAAGATGAATATGTTGAATGCGCAATTTGAGTTAACATCACAAGAAACCATATGGGATTTGAAAATGGACCCAGTTACTGGTCTTGCCAATGCCAAGTTCCTGAATGCCATTTCAGCCGATGATAGTCCTGGTGGAAATACCGGTAGCCATGGTACTAGTCCCGGAAGTGCTCTAAGTAGTGCTCCAAGTGGGCTTTTAACACCCACAATTGGTAGTACGGCCGGTGAAGTCGGATATGGCACCCAATCGGAACAGAGAATTTATGAGAGAAGACGGAAGATAAGAAAGAGTTGGGTCTATTTTCCTGAAAATGGTTCGGAGTATACAACCTCCAATAGAACAACTCAGTGGTATTGTGTTCGATGTAGGTTTCCCCACTCTACTCTTATCACCTTCTCGTACTCGGATTTTAGCTTGAAGGATATCAAGGACTATGTCTTGCATTGCGTGTCACTAAAAATACTAATTCCATGTAAATTGAACCTAGGTCCATCAAAGGACGCAGCAGTAACATTTTCTGACTCTTCAACTAAGAATATGATTGACCACCTCCGTGAGGTACATAAGGTTGGACATGATAGCCCGATTGCACTGGAACATGGTCATGTTTTTATTGAAACTGCCTTTGGTAAAACGCGTGCACAAGTTACTTTTAACAGGGATCTGTTTCGGGACTTGCTTCTTCGCTGGATTGTGGAAAATCATATAAGTTTCCGGCAGGTAGAGCAGAGTTCATTTTGAGTTCTATTGAGATACTTAGTAGCATGTGTAAGTAAATATTTTTCTAATTGTTACGGCCATATGAGGAAACAAGGAAATTGCTTGGTTGAGGACTTGGAGCAAGAACTCTGTATCTGCTGACTGTAACCGGTACGGGTACTCGGTTATTGGTTTTGTTTTATGTTTTGTTTTAAGTATTGCTTTGATACTTGGTCTGTTTTAAGTATCGTTTGATACTTGGTTTTGTTTTATGTTTTGTAGGCCTTGGTCTCATGGAGAATGGCGTCCTTTCGTTCTGCTCTTGCAATTATTACTGCAATATCATCGCTGTCTTCCTCGAGTGGTTCTACTTCTCGCCGGAGTGTAGGGTGTATGGTGTCATAGAATCATTGCTTCAGGATGTATTTGGAGATACTTCCTCTCTCCATTCGGTCCTTATACATTATTAGGTCCGTAGCCACATCGGTGATTCGCTTGACATGCGTTCCGTTAACTTGCTGGAGCTGGTTGAATTTGTTGTATAGGAGGTCGTTGGTTATAGAGGATTGGAATCGTCCTTTCAGGTAATCGAGAACTGTAGTTCCTCTTAATCTTACGTTCCCGCCGTATTCCTTATAGCATTGGTGGTATGCGTCGGTTGCCTTTCCTTCGCAGAATGATCCAATGATAAGTCCGGTTGTAGGGTCTTCCACATCTTTTCCTTGTAAGAGTAGGAAGTGTGAGAGTTCTGTTGTCCATCATTCAAAAGCTTCAGGTTTGAGGTCTTTTCCTTCTCCTGTGAACTTCGCTGGGAGGTGGAGTTTAAACTTAGGGGGTTCAAATGCTGCGGGTACCTCCTCTTCTTCAGGCCTAGCCCGAGATTTTCCTCCTCCTCCAGAAGGCCCTCCTCCTGTGCTAGCCATATCTGATTCGCTACTGGATTCGGGGTTGATTAGAGGTTCAAAGGAAGGCTTCTTTGCTGGAGTAGAAGGGAATTCTCCTGGAGGTTGTATGTCTTCCGTGTTTGCAGGATCGCCCAGCTCTTTAGCAGAGCGCCAGGGTTGTTTCTTTCTTGTAAGATCTTGCCGTGGGATTTGCTTCCCACTCCTGGTTGTCAAAGACTCTATCTTGGGTTTGAGATGAAGCCGAATGTGCTGTGATTCTGCCGCTTCTCTCCGCTAGCATTCTGGTGGATATCGATAGGTTGATCAGGCCTAAATCCGTGGACAGGTTTTTAACCACTTACTGAGGTTAAAAAAATGTAAAGTGTTCGCAGGGTGCTAATCACGTTATTGGTAATAGATACGATAGTTGGCAGGTGGCCTGCTCTTCCAGAGAGGAGGCCAGAGCTGAGAACTAAAGGAGGCTTCGAGGATGTACTGGGGAACAAAGAAGTAACCGTTCAACCAAGTATATTGAAATACTGTCTGTCGAAGTCTGCCTTTTCTATCGTAGAAATAGGCAGTCTTTAAATACACAAATCTGTTCATGTCCAGTATGAACGAAACTAATCAAAGGTATCAATCGATACACTTTGGTAAAACTCCTTAAGTATCAAAGCGATACTTAAAACAAAATATAAAACAAAACCAAGTATCAAACAATACTTA
This sequence comes from Tuber melanosporum, assembly GCF_000151645.1. Lineage (NCBI taxonomy): Eukaryota > Fungi > Ascomycota > Pezizomycetes > Pezizales > Tuberaceae > Tuber > Tuber melanosporum. Next base: position 125,292 of record NW_003299101.1, read on the forward strand.
AAACAAACCAAGTATCAAAGCGATACTTAAAATAAAACATAAAACAAAACCAAGTATCAAACGATACTTAAAACAGACCAAGTATCAAAGCGATACTTAAAACAAAACATAAAACAAAACCAATAACCGAGTACCCATACCGGTTACACTGACTCTGATTTTTTAGAATGCTACTTATACTGAAATGCCTCAAGCACTCCTGAGTTCCGGTACGACAATTAAAAATTGGATTTTAGATCAATTCCACCATAGTCAACAAGATCTCAACCGATTATTTAAGTACTCTAAAAGCAAAATCCACTTTACATTCGATATATGGACATCACCCTAACTATCGTGCATTTCTTGGTGTTGTTGCTTACTGGCTAGATCTGAACTACAAGCTACAAAGTACTGTAATTAGGATGTGTAGATTTCATGGCCAGCATACTGGAGAGAACCAAGCTAACAGTTTCTTTAATATCATTCAATCTTATGATATTATAGAGAAGATCAGTTACTTTACTTTGGATAATGCGAGTAACAATGGAACCGCAATGCAGTTTATTTCACAAAGATTAACAGAGATGGACTCGGATTTGGCTTTTGATCCTATTGAGTGCTGGCTATGCTGCTTTGGCCACCTAATCAATCTTGTGGTAAAGGGCTTTTTGTGGAGTACCGATGTGGTGGCTTTTAAAAGTGAGATTATATCATATCAACAGTGAGAATGGGAGGTAGAAGAATTGGAGACATGGCAGCGCAAGGGGTGTCATGAATGTGGCTTGGTATAAAAAAAGTTTTCACGTGACACATGGATATGAGTCACAGGCATGTTATTGTTTCACACATATGACTCATTCAAGTCATATGATTTGTTATGTGTGGGATTTGTGATACTTTTGCAATTGGCTCAAATATGAGTCATGGGACGTGCGCTTGGTGAATGTGCCTTGCGAGTGTGCCTTGCTGATATGCCTTGCGGATATGATTTATGTTTCACACATGACCTTATTATGAGGTCATGGGTTTCATGCATATGACTCAGTCGAGTTATATGACTTATTTATTGCATTATGATTGGTTTATGAGTTTTGCACATGACCTTATTATGAGGTCATGGATTTTGAGCATGTGACAATCTTGGTCACATGATTAGTTTGTTATGATTTGATTTCGCACATGTGACCACTTTGGGTCACATGACTACAGGCGGGAAGAACACAATATAAGGAGGCCAATACGGCCGAAGAGGATAGGTTCTTTACGCTTTGTTCTAAGTACTTTTCCTATTTATTACTTTAACGAATATAAAATACCTTTACGATCTTTATCTCTATTACAACATTATCGTTACACCAAGGAAAGTTCTTTACGAAGAAGAGTTAGAGAAAGCTTACAATAGGTGTTCCTGATAGAAGATAAAGGTTTTGTACTATCGGTAACGTACGCAGAGGCCTAGTGCTATCATAAGACTAAGGAAAGAAACAGAAGAAAAGAAGTATCCTTCCGCATAGCCAAGAACTAACTATCCAAGGAGGGATCATTACATTACAAAATGTCACCGAGTATGATGCCAAACGATACAAGACAGCATCCTTCAACTCAGACAGGGAAGGAGATATCAACATCGACGATCAAAACCTTAATCTATGAGGATTCAGCGACACCCTAGATCACATTTCAGCAGAGTCCTCGAGAGCATCAAGCCCAGTAACCCCAGAGAAAGGATCACCAGTCGATAGCTTTCCCGCAGGAACTCTATGACCTGAGAGAATGTCTGTAACGTGTTCACAGGGTGCTAATCACGTTATCGGTAATAGATATGATAGTTGGCAGGTGGCCTGCTCTTCCAGAGAGGAGGCGAGAGCTGAGAACTAAAGGAGGCTTCGAGGGTGTACTGGGGAACAAAGAAGTAACCGTTCAACCAAGTATATTGAAATACTGTCTGTCGGAGTCTGCCTTTTCTATCGTAGAAATAGGCGGCCTTTAAATACACAAATCTGTTCATGTCTAGCTTGAACGAAACTAATCAAAGGTATCAATTGATACACTTTGGTGAAACTAATTAAGTATCAAAGCAATACATAAAACAAAACATAAAACAAAACCAAGTATCAAACGATACTTAAAACAAACCAAGTATCAAACGATACTTAAAACAAACCAAGTATCAACGCGATACTTAAAACAAAACATAAAACAAAGCCAAGTATCAAACGATACTTAAAACAAACCAAGTATCAAATGATACTTAAAACAAACCAAGTATCAAAGCGATACTTAAAACAAAACATAAAACAAAACCAATAACCGAGTACCCATACCGGTTACATTCCCCAAAACAAAACAACTGTTTAAATAAAAAAAACCTAATAATCATCAAAAGCGGATTCCGAGAAACTCATGGCTTCTGTTTCTGCTAAAAACTCTTCATCATAAGTATCACACCAGGGGCAAGAAGAAATCCTAAGAAAACATTTAGACTCAAAGAAAGGTAAATCACAGTAGTCACGAATACCAGATTCGCGCTGTATATCAACCCAAGCATGATCGCAAGCAGGACAGTAGTCTATCCAGAGGATTTCGAAGTAGTCTTCAAGTTGGATAATATCGCGGTTCAACAACAGTCCAACAATCTGTTGTCGCAGTCTCACATTGAGTTTCACATAGTTTGACATCGTTATGGTATTCGGATGGTGATCGGGATCAGATAAGGCTGTCGAGAACCTGTTCCATAGCCTGATTTTCATCATCGCTACTTTCGAATTCCGATTCAAAGTATGGTGCCCAAAATCCATCTCTAGCTTCGAGTTCTGCATGCCATCGCTCAGTTTCTGGCATCGTGGGTGTCCAGCACATGGTGATGTAATTGATAGTTGGGGGGAGGGATTCGTTTGGCATATTGTCTTTCCACCATTCGTTCACCATATCCATAGCGTACTCGAGTCCTTCTAGTGGTTCCCAGCTGTTTTCACTCGTTGGATATCCTTTCCATTTGACTAGAAACTGATCATTTCCATGCCAAAGGTGGTGGTCTCAGATTTCTTCAACTTCCCATTCATCTTTCTTATCGATGATGATAGGTGCAGGTCGAGAGTGGGATCTTCCAGGGAACTTAGAGTCATCATTTGGATGGAATCGCTTGACAGCTGAGGTGTGGAAAACTGCAGTATTGCGGCGATACATGCGTCTATCTATCTGGACAGTGTAGTTTTCTGTATGCTCGTCAAAAGATAAGATTTTGAAAGGTCCTCGCCATCGGGGTTGTAATTTCTTGCTGCGTCCAACATTGGTAATGAACATGTTTCCATGTACTATGAGCATATCAACTAGTGGGATAGGGACATGTTTGCCTCGTCGCTTCTGAGCAGTGGTGGTACTTCGGAATTGGGCAGCTTTAACAGCTTGGAAGGCATCATTCCGAATTGCTTGATGGTGGTTGAGGTGGTCATCGGAGGCAGGGACTGAGGAGTTCTTGAATAGGGTTGTAGGTAGGAGAGAATATTGGCGGCTGAAGATTGCCTTGTATGGAGACATTCCCAAGGTGTCTGAAAATCCGGCATTGATATATGCAGCTAGCTCAACAAGGGCTAGTTCCCAGTTAGTTTGTCGTTCATTGATCATGTTCCTAATTCCGGTCTTAACTTCGCGGATTTTTCGTTCTGCTTGGCCATTAGTCTCATGGTGTCCAGGGGCAGCCATAATGTGGTTGATTCTGAGGGAGGTCAAGGTTTGCTTCCAGAATCTGGCGGTGAACTGGAGATCAGCATCACTGACAATAGATAAGGGGTACCCATGGGGGGTAAATAGGTGTCTTTGGAGGTTATTCCAGGTGTCTTTGGAGGAATCGGTAACCTTTATTGGTATGAGCCATGTGTATCCAGAGAATCGATCCACAGCTACCAAGATGGTATCATATCCTGCCAACTTGTTGAAAGGTCCGGCGAAATCGATGGCGTAGGAATCGAATATTTCACATGGTAGTTGGAGGGTCTGCACTTTCCCTTCAGGTAGTTGTGTTCGCTCCTTATTTGCCTGGCAGAGTTCACATTTCTTGACAAAATTGCGGAAGTCCTTTCGCATTTCAGGCCAGTAAACATATTCTGAGGCATATTGGAGGTTGCGGTCTGCACTATGGTGTCCTTTGTTGTGGATTTCGGTGATGACATATTCCCTAATAGTCATTCCATTGAACATATAGCCTTTTGGGATGTATAGGCAATGTTCACCATAACAGGTGCTGGTATAGACCATTCCGTTAGATATGTTGTAGGGGGCAAGATCTCCATGACTGGAGCTATTCATGGCTTTGAAGTAAATCGGGTCATGGGGATATCCTGCTATCATTTGGCTTCGAAAAGAGGAGGTTAATTCTTCTGTGGTTGATCTAACATCCTGTTCATCCTCAATCAGGGATCCTGTTATTGGTTCGATAGGGGCATCATCCTCCTCAAAGGTTTCATAGAGTTGTCAGTGGTGCTTGGGAATAGTAGGGGGTATGACCGAGACAATGGTTTCATTGTTGTATACTCGTAAGGGTCCACCATATAGTGGTTGTAAATCGATTATGGGAGGAGAGGATGGCGGGGCTGATGGTAGGGGGTGTAAATAGGATATTGCATCCACGTAGGCTGCTGCTTGTTCGAGTTCTTCAAGACCTTGGTATCATGTTGGAACAGGATTAAGGGTATGAGGAGGTTGGGTCGATTCATCTTCATGGATCATCTCTTCTGCTCCTTCTGCGGTGTCGAAGCTGGTGTTTTTGGAATCATCAGCAGGCATATAGTACAGTCGCTGGTATCTGTTACCGAACTTAATTTCAGTCTGGTGAAAAGGGCAGGTGTCGTGATGACAGTGAGACCAGTGGAGTCTGTTTTGTTCAAGCTCGTGAGGAGAGGTGCTGCGGAGCGTGCAATTGTCTTTCCATTCTTCATCAATGTCCTTTCCTGTTTCAGTTCTGGCAGCTCTGTACATGGTGTAAGAGAAAGGATTGGAGGGAGTGGCAGAGCTGGCGGTAGCCATCCATGGTTCTTGTTCATAGGAGGTGTCGTCAGGGCTGTCTTCGCTTTGTCTTGTGTGGTCATGAACAAGAGGAGGATCTGCGAGGTCTTGATTCTCATATAGGCGGGAGAGAGCATCAGCTAAATAGTTCGTTCTTCAAGGGGTATAGATGATTTTTGCATCGTATTTGCTGATTTCGCCTATCCATCTTGTTCTTCTCCTTCCAGCTATTCTTTCCGTTTTAAGATTAGTAAGAGGTTGGTGGTCGGTACCAATAGTGAAGGTATTGCCCATTAGGATGTGGTTGAAAGCGGCGAGAGTATCAATCACAGCAAGGGCTTCCTTGTCTGTTGTTCCATAGTTCATTTGTGAGTTAGTGAACTTCCTGCTGTGTAATGCCGCTGGTCTTGCCGTTTCATGGGAGGCCGCTTGCACAACCCATGCTCCAACTCCAATATCCGATGCATTAGTAATTAGCCATATCGGTTCTGGTTTACTATAGTCGATAGGTCAAATAACGTTGGCGTTTTTAATCAACTCCTTGATGTTGGTAAAGGCCTGGTCATGAGTGTGGGTCCAGGCAAATTCTGCATTGCCGGTAAGGTCTGTGAGTAGCACTGTTATAGTGGCGTGGTGTGGTAGGAACTGGGAAATATAGTTGACTAGTGCTAGGAATCGCATGAGTTCTTTTTGATTCTGGGGTGTCATCCATTCCGTTAAACAGGATATTTTTCCAGGGGCTGCATGTATTCCTTCATCATCTATAACATGTCCTAGGATATCGAGTTTATCGGCAAACAGGATTGATTTGTTTCTGCTAGCGTAGAATTTAGCTTCCCTAAGTTTGGTGCAAACCAAACCTATGTGTTAGGCATGTTCTATTTTGGTGTTCGAGAAGATGAGTATATCATCAGTGTAGACCCAAACAAAATGGTGCAGGTATTCGCTCAAGAGGTTTTCCACAATTTGCATAAAGGTGGCGGGCGCATTCATATCACCTTGTAACATGACTTGGCTAATGCAACTTCAGAAGGGTGTTTTGAAACTGTTGTAGCATTGGCTTTCTGGATCTAACCTTGTTTGGAAGTAGGCATCGCTTAGGTCAATCTTACTTCAGAATCTAGCCCGTCCAACTGCATTTAGGATCTGGATTTGGTTTGGGATGGCGGAGCTGTCCATAACCGTGTTTTCGTTCCGTAGCTTGAGGTCAACCAAGGTGCGGATTCTTTTGCCATCTGCTTTGGGTTGAACAAACATAGGAGTGGCGCCAGGGGCTTCTACCCGGTAGATGACTCCTCTTCTTTATTGTTGGTTGATCCAATCACAAAGTGGGCTTTTGTATGCGTCAGGAATAGAGTAGGTGGGTTGGTTCTTGAGATTAGAGGGGTCTCGGAGGTGAATGTGGTGGTTCACCTCTCTCATAGGCGGTAGTTCTGTGGGTATTTGATAAGGGAAAACATCAGAGTATTCATCCAATAGTCATAGGACAGTTGCTTTACAGACTGCGGCTCAGTACTCTCCGCTTGTTGGCTTGCATGAGACTCTGACCTTCTGATCTGGGAAATCGATGGTTGATTCCCCACACCTGATTATTGCTTTGTGGCGGTTCAGGAATGGCATACCTATTAGGGCATCGTATTTGGCTAAATTTCCAACCAGCATTTCCTGGGGGGGTAGGACTGCAGAACCAAGTCGAATAGTCGCACTACAGGTTTTATGGCTTGTGGATCGTGATCCCTTTACTGCCATATTGAGTGGTACGGGTTGGTTAAGGTCTCGAGTTGTGAGTCCATGGACAGAGACAAAGGCATTACTGATCATATCTCTTCCGATTGCTCCAGTGTCGAATAGGACTCGAGCCTTTTTGCCATTGATCAGGATAGTACCTTCCAGGGCGGTGTGTGCTTTGAATGTAGCCGGAGGTCGAACACTGTTGCATTCCACATCGATATATCCGATATGGATCTCTTCATATTCGCTGAATTGGGTATTATCGCTTTCAACATTGTTGGCTGATGCCTTTTGCTTTATTGCCTTTCCTTTCCCTTTCTTCGTAGGACAGTTCTTTGCCATGTGTCCTGTTTTTCCACATTTAAAACATTCTCCTTTCTGCCGTCTCGATTCTTTGGAGGATTTTGTTTTCTTCTTGAAAACTGGTGGGGTATCGTCTTCAGAGTTGCTGGAGGCTTTGTGCCGTGGCTGGCTATTCCTACTAGAAGATGTCTGTGTTTTGTAGGCCTTGGTCTCATGGAGAATGGTGTCCTTTCATTCTGCTCTTGCAATTATTACTGCAATATCGTCGCCGTCTTCCTCGAGTGGTTCTACTTCTCGCCGGAGGGTAGGGTGCATAGTGTCATAGAATCGTTGCTTCAGGATGTATTTGGAGATACTTCCTTTCTCCATTCGGTCCTTATACATCATCAAGTCTGTCGCCACATCGGTGATTTGCTTGACATGCGTTCCGTTAACTTGCTGGAGCTGGTTGAATTTGTTGTATAGGAGGTCGTTGGTTATAGAGGATTGGAATCGTCCTTTCAGGTAATCGAGAACTGTAGTTCCTCTTAATCGTACATTCCCACCGTATTCCTTATAGCATTGGTAGTATGCGTCAGTTGCCTTTCCCTCGCAAAATGATCCAATGTATAGTCCGGTTGTAGAGTCTTCCATATCTTTCCCTTGCAGGAGAAGATAGTGGGTGAGTTCCGTCGCCCATCGGTCTAAAGCTTCAGGTTTGAGGTCTTTTCCTTCTCCTGTGAACTTCGCTGGGAGGTGGAGTTTAAACTTAGGGGGTTCAAATGCTGCGGGTACCTCCTCTTCTTCAGGCCTAGCCCGAGATTTTCCTCCTCCTCCAGAAGGCCCTCCTCCTGTGCTAGCTATATCTGATTCGCTACTGGATTCTGGGTCGACTAGAGGTTCAAAGGAAGGCTTCTTTGCTGGAGTAGAATGGAATTCTCCAGGAGGTTGTGTGTCTTCTGTGTTTGCAGGATCGCCCGGCTCCTTATCAGAGCGCTGGGGTTGTTTCTTTCTTGTAAGGTCTTGCCATGGGATTTGCTTCCCACTCCTGGTCTTCCAAGACTCTATCTTGGATTTGAGACGAAGCCGAATGTGCTGTGATTCTGCCGCTTCTCTCCGCTAGCATTCTGGTGGATATAGATAGGTTGATCAGGCCTAAATCCCGGGACAGGTTCTTAACTACTTGCTGAGGTTAAAAAAATGTAACGTGTTCACAGGGTGCTAATTACGTTATCGGTAATAGATACGTTAGTTGGCAGGTGGCCTGCTCTTCCAGAGAGGAGGCGAGAGCTGAGAAATAAAGGAGGCTTCGAGGGTGTACTGGGGAACAAAGAAGTAACCGTTCAATCAAGTATATTGAAATACTGTCTGTCGAAGTCTGCCTTTTCTATCGTAGAAACTGGCGGTCTTTAAATACACAAATCTGTTCATGTCTAGCATGAACGAAACTAATCAAAGGTATCAATTGATACACTTTGGTGAAACTAATTAAGTATCAAAGCGATACTTAAAACAAAACATAAAACAAAACCAAGTATCAAACGATACTTAAAACAAACCAAGTATCAAATGATACTTAAAACAAACCAAGTTTCAAAGCGATACTTAAAACAAAACATAAAACAAAACCAAGTATCAAACGATACTTAAAACAAACCAAGTATCAAACGATACTTAAAACAAACCAAGTATCAAAGCGATACTTAAAACAAAACATAAAACAAAACCAATAACCAAGTACCCGTACCGGTTACAATGTCAGGATTAGCTGTACTTGGGCCACTGGCCCCTGCTGCTCCCGTACCAGGCACTAGCATACTTGGAATGACTGAGAATCAGTTTCAAGCATTTCTAGCAGCAACATGAAACACAGGACAAGGAAACATCCAACGACCGAATGCAAAAAAACCTGACACATACGAAGGAGCTGAAGACAAGCTACGAATATTCTTGGCAAAGTGTGAAGGATATTTTGCCATTAAGGGCTATGGAGAACACCATGATGAGATCAAGATTCCATATGTGTAATCTCTACTATGAGGACTCGGAGGGTAATAGATCATGCCCTTCCAAGATGGAAGAAAATAGAGGGAATGGGTCATGTATGACAAGTTCAAAGTGACACTCTTTGAGCAATTTGGAGATCCCAACGCTAAAGAGATAGCAAGACGAAAGATGGAAAAACTCCAGCAAGGAAAACAAACCTTTTCGGCATACTGGAACGAATGCCAACTATTGAAATATGAGGCCGAGTTTGATGATGCTACACTTGACATCATCCTCCTAAGGAACTACAGCGAGAGACTCTGAGAGGCATGAGGAATTTCCGACTTGCGTTACACCATAGCAGGACAAATTGCAAGGTGGGCCATCAATAAGGAGAGCAAGCTAAATATGGTTCAAAGCAACTCTGAAAATACTATAGCATACAGGGTGGTCCAATCATCCACGAAAGTGGACGAAACCTTTAAACTGCAAGCAGTTCAAGGAGAAAGTTGAGCATTACCACCAGGTGAGCCAATGGAGTTGGACAAATCAAGAGCAGGACCTGCTCTGAACATGTTTAAGGAAGAATACGGCAGAAGAATGAACAGGAAACTCTGCTTAAGGTGCGGAAAAGCAGGACATCAGATACGAGAATATAGAAGCTGACCCGACAGTGGATACCAAGGCACCAAAGCAGCTGGAAATAATCGCTTCCAGAATCAAAAAAGAAGCAACATTCGCGAAATGATCACAGAAGATTTACTGGCGAAAAACGATGAGGGTCCCCAGTAAACTGTGGTCTGGGAGACCCAAGATGTGGACCTGGAAAACTCATCAAGTTAGTAAACTATTACACGGTACTACATACGCAAAGAGGAGAAGGAGATGGAGATCATGTGATGATCAAGACAAAGATATACAATGAAGAAGACGAAGAAACAACAATATATGCAATGCTCGACTCCAGAGCTACCGAAGATTTCATCGACAAGGAAATCTGCGACAAATACGGCCTCCACACAAAAGAAGCGAAGAAAGTGAGACAAGTATACCTAGCCGATGGAAAGCCAAGCGCAATGGCTTCTATAACCCATACGGTGACAGTACCTATGGACATTGACAGCCATAGGGAAATGGTAACCTTTCAGGTAGCAGATCTCAAGAACCATGAGATAGTCCTCAGGATGCCATGGTTGCGAAGACATAATCCGACAATTGATTGGAATGAGAACAAGATGACTTTTACAAGCGAACTATGTACAACACGATGTCTCAACAGTTCGCCTGTGGTCTACTCGATACCGATACGAGAAGCGGAAGAAGAAACTTTATATGCAAAGTTCACTGAAATGCAGCAAGATAAGAGAGTCCGGATACAAAGACTGAACCAAGTGGCAAAAGTGCCTACCAAGAGTTCCAAAGGAGCAGCAGGACATGACCTGTATGCCAACAAAGGAATCAAGATACCTGCCAATGGGCAGGCAACGATAGCAACAGGAATAGCCATCGGACTACTAGAAGGCACCTATGGACGAATAGTACCCTGCGGTGGTCTAGCAGTCACACATCGACTCATGACCATGGCAGTGGTGATCGACGTCGACTACACAGGTGAAATCAAAGTGGTCCTGGCCAACCTGGCTCAAGAGGACTGCGAAATCCAAAAAGGTGATTGAATCGCACAGTTAATCATCGAAAAAATCAACAAAGAGGATCTGCATGAAGTAGATCAACTGGAAGAAACCACAAGAGGAAACAAGGGATTTAGAAGTACGGACCAAAGCCAGCTCGATACAACAAAAAAAGTCAAGATCAAAGAGATCACAGTACAGGCCTTTGGACGGTACTATCGAAGGGGAGATACAACAGGAATTCTCAAATGGACCTACAAAGATGAAAAAGCGGTCTTAGCGAAAATCAACATCAGTACGGAGCTAGCAATCCAGGACAGGAAATACCAAAGCAAAAAGGGATGGAAAGAATTAGTTCTAAAGGAATATCATCAATTCACAAACCTATTCCAAGAAGAGGAAGCTACAGAGCTACCACCTCGAAGACCAGGAATCGATCGCGAAATTCAGCTGGAAATAGACGAGAAAACGGGAAAAACAAAAGAAATTCCCTACAAGAAGTTATACCCACTAGGAGAAGTAAAGCTCGAAGAACTGAGGAAGTACATCGAGCAAAACCTAAAGTGAGGATGGATTAGAAACTCCTTTGCATCAGGAGGATCCAGTATACTATTCGTCAAAAAGAAAGATGGAAAAATGAGACTCTGTGTGGACTACAGAGCCCTCAACTCGGTTACCAAGAAAGATCGATATCCACTACCCTTGATTGGAGAAGCACTGGATAGACTATGGTCACCAAAATACTTCACCAAACTCGACATCAAGGACGCATACCACAATATACGAATCAAGGCAGGAGACGAATGGAAGACTACATTCGCCTCAAGATACACCATGTTCGAATAGTTGGTTATGCCCTTCGGGCTAACCAATGTACCGGCTTCATTTCAGAGATCGATCAATAAGGTACTCAATAAGCACCTCGACATATGTTGCATCGTATACTTGGACGATGTACTCATCTACTCGGAAAAAATGCAACAACACCAGAAGGATATCAGCAATATCATGGCCATAATATAAGGATCAGGAATGAAGATCAAACCAATAAAATACGAATTCCATAAAGAAGAAACCGAATACCTCAGATTTATCATCAATCGAAGTGAGGTTAAGGTCGATCCTGTCAAAACAGCAGCAATAGAGGATTGGGCCAAACTGAACAACAAAACAGACCTTCAATGCTTTATGCGATTCTGCAACTTTTATCAAAGATTCATAGAGGGATTCAGCAGGCTTGCAAAACCACTCTATAACCTAACAAAGAAAGACAAGAAATGGGAATGGGGAGAAACAGAACAGAAAGCATATGAGGCAATATGAACGCATCTAATATCGGCACCCATACTGATTTATTTCGACCCAAACCGAAAGACAATGATCGAAACGGACGCCTCAAAATATGTGTACTCAGGGATATTATCGCAACAATGCGACCATAGAAAATGGAGGCCAGTGTCTTACCGATTCAAGATAATAACCCCCGCGCAGTGCAACTACGATGTTGCGAACAAAGAACTATTAGTGATAGTTCAAGCATTAAAGGAATGGAGGAGATACGTTTTGAACAATGACTATCCAGTCCGAGTTCTAACCGACCATAAGAATCTGGTCCCGTTCATGACTACAAAAGAACTGAACGACCGCCAGATAAGGTGGATGGAACATCTTAGCAAATACAACTTCAAAATCGAATATTGACCAGGCAAAGAAAGTGGAAAGCCAGATGCTCTCACAAGGATTGCAAGCGACAAACCACAAACGAAAGAGGATGAAAGAATCAAACAAAAAACAAGAACACTATTACCAAAAACCTACTTCAAGGTAATGGAGGTTATCCAATTCACATCAACTGAGGAAAGGGAAATTGAGAAATCAAATGAAAGAGACAAAACAATTCAGGCAATAAGAGAAGCAGTGAAGGAAGGAAAAAAGGAGATAAAAGGAATTGCTCTGGGTTTATGCCAATGGAAAGATGGAAACATGTGGTACAATGAAAAACAATAGATTCTGGAAAACGAAGAGATAAGGACAGATATCATACGACAACACCACGATATCCGAATGGCAGGACATGGAGGAACGGCTAAAACTATGGAATTCATCATGAGGTCATTCTATTGGCCAGGACTACGTGAAGATGTCAAATGATATATCAAAAACTGTGACATATGCCAAAGGACGAAAACGGCTAAACACGCACCTTATGGATTACGGAAATCAAACGAAGTTCCTGAATGGCCATGAGAAACAATCACTATGGATTTCATCATAGACTTACCGGTATCGGAAAATTGCGATAGCATCCTGGTCATAGTAGATTGTCTGACTAAAATGAGTCATTTCATTCCAGTCAGAAAAGATAGTGACACGAGGGATTTTATACAAACATTCTTCTGAGAAGTCTTCCAACTTCACGGCCTTCCAAAGAATATCATTACCGATCGAGGAACACTATTCACATCAGCACTATGGAAGAAAGTAACCAGAGAAATGAGAATACAAAACAGAATGAGCACAGTGTTCACCTGCAAACGGATGGATAAATGGAATGGGTAAATGTGATACTCGAACAATATTTATGGGCCTACGTCAATTATCAACAAGATGATTGGTACAAACTGTTATCAATGGCCGAATTCGCATACAACAATGGAAAGCAAGAAACAATTGGCACGACACCCTTCTTCGTAAATTACGGACAACATCCACAAAGTCAGACCACATATCATATGATTAATGGTATAATACTGGACAAAACAGATATGGGAAAACTACACGAGACATTACAATACGAAATGAGTCAAGCACAACAACTACAAAAAGAACAATACAATAAGCACCGAAGAACGGATCCGAACATACAATTGGGAGATATGGTATGGCTGATACTATGCAATATCCATATGACGTAACCCTCAAGGAAATTGGACTACAAGAAAATCGGTCCATTCAGGATACTGGAAAGAGTGGGCAGCCGAGCTTATAAACTTGACCTTCCACCCTCAATGCGAATACACAATACATTCCACATCCCACTCCTTGAATTATACAATGACAACAAGTTTACCTCACAAACACTTATTCCTCCTCCTCCAATTGAACTCGATGGAGAACCAGAATACAAGCTCGACGAAATAGTTGATTCTCGCTTCTTCCACGGTCACCTCCAATATCGAGCCAAGTGGATGGAATATTCACCCGAACACGATAAAACTTAGTATTTCACACACAACTTTGAATACGCACAAGATGCCATCTCAACCTTCCACCAGCAATACCCAGGCAAGCCCGGCCCAGGTAACAATCATGTTCAACCAAGACAAAGGTGAGGGAAAGGCTCCCACGCCATTGCAACAACACGAGGGCTGGAACAATAGTACCCGCCAAACCACACAGACCAGCACTGAATACTCGTTCATGGGGCCGACCAATGAAGAACTCAAAGAGAGGGAAAAACAAGCACAGTATAACGCTATGTCATGGACAGTCTGCTATGATGACGGTTGCCAAACACATTTTGGTAACAAAGAAGGCTCGGGATAGTTCCCGAGGGAATGTCGAAAGTGTGGTCCACACCCGAACCACGTCCTGAAGTATTGGCAACAATGCTTCACAAATGGATGCAGAATGTACAGGGCACAGAAAATCTCTGCAGGATTCTACCCGCAGAAGGGTGGAAGCAAGAAAGAGTTGGAAGGAGAGGATACCAGAAAGACATGGACTACGACGACATAGTCCAGGGAGGGAGGGGCTCAAAACTCCTCAGCAGACATGGAACCGGACGTCAGGAGCCTACACAGGCAAATCCAGGGACTCCAAGAACAACTTGGCCAGGTCAAGGCCACAATTTCGGCAAACAACAAAATGATTGTGGAGCTGAGACAGCTGAACGATAATCAGCGGTACATGATTGAGATGGCGAATCTGAACCTAGAATCGGTAAGGGTCAGATAGAGGACAGTCGACGAAAAGTTCCACAAGCTGAGAAGGACTATGCACTCGGCAGGACGGGAACTATTGAAACTGAGAGAAAAAGCCTGATGGAACTCAGGCTTAGGAGGAGGGGAGCTAATGTCACGAACGTGGCTTGGCATGAAAAATGTTTTCACATGACACATGGATATGAGTCACAGGTATGATATTGTTTCACACATATGACTCATTCAAGTCATATGATTTGTTATGTGTGGGATTTGTGATGCTTTCGTACTTGGCTCAAATATGAGTCATGGGACGTGGTAGGCGGAGACAACTTGATAGACTTCAAAGTTGTCTAAGCCAATCGAGATTCGTTTTTGTAGATGGAGATTGTCTAGGAAGGCTCGGACTTTGCTCGTTTCGTTTATGACTACTAGGAGCGAAGTAAAATAGGTAAAGTAGGGTGGAATCGTAAAAACAATATTATATTGTTAAGGTCTCTTCTCCATTGCTTGATGATGTCTAAAGCTTGGGAGGCACTTCGATATTTATATTCCACATCTGGGTGTTCGCGGACTACATCTATTTATCATACAACTATGTACTTCTTCAATCGTAATTCGCGACGTCGAGTTTTCTTCCAAGGTGCGAACACCTGTGGACCCTGAAAACCATCACACCCTCTTCGGTAATTACAATATTTCTTCTTAGGAAGCGTGCTGTCCCCAATAGTAATATCCCGATTAGCAGAGTCTTTAAGCTTATGGCCTAGTTCTTAAGTTGAACTGAGTTGACTCCAATTGTCTTCGCCATTGAGAAAATGATCAGTTTTATCCACTGCTATATCTGCAAAGGTGGTCATCATTACAACCATCGTAGATCATCTGACTCCAATCCTTTGTAACATCATACCCAACTGAGTGATTTTCTTTGGATAACTTCCTATTAACTCACAGGAAGCTATTCCACCAGATTGGTAATTAATGCCTCAGTCGGCAACCCTTAGTTGCTCTCTGGGTAGTAGGTTTCAGTAACCATTGTAGTATTGAGAATCACCCCATAGCTACGACGTGTTCCGAAACCCAATTGCAACACTCCATGAAGTTTGTTGGCTTCTTTGGTAGTGTCTTTTGGAGTTCTAGACTCTTCTGGTAGATGTAAATGTATTGGTCTCTAGTAGAGATCCTTTACCATTTGATACCATCTCTTTGTGCAAAAATCGTCCCGTTACTTACAGCCCATGCCAAAGGTGTCATGACTTTGAAGCCACCAACTCTCTAGGTAGTTGACGGAATTACTCCATTCTACTTCCCAGGCCTAGCCGAAGGTCCCCTCTCATATATCCTGCGAACAGGATCCGGTCGGACGGACGGCGACGACGTATATGGTGTTATTCTAACACCTGCAATTCTGTGGTAATATAGTCACAGGACGCAACTGAGATTAATATATATAATGACTCGTGGGCCCTGTAAGGGAGCCGGAGGGGGGTGTTGGAGACCAGAGATTCCAATTCCGAGTGGGGTTATCCTACCTATGGTGGTTCCTAGGTATCGGGTTCTGGTATTCCTAACCGGACGTGCATCTGGCAAATGTGCCTTGCGAGTGTGTCTTGCAGGTATGCCTTGCGCATATGATTTATGTTTCACACATGACCTCATAATGAGGTCATAGGTTTCATGCATATGACTCAGTCGAGTCATATGACTTGTTTATTGCATTATGATTAGTTTATGAGTTTTGCATATGACCTCGTTATGAGGTCATGTGTTTTGAGCATGTGACAATCTTGGTCACATGATTAGTTTGTTATGATTTGATTTCGCACATGTGACCACTTTGGGTCACATGAGTACGGGTGGGAAGAACACTATATAAGAAGGCCGATACGGCCGAGGAGGATAGGTTCTTCACACTTTGTTCTAAGTACTTTTCCTATTTATTACTTTAATGAATATAAAACACCTTTACGATCTTTATCTCTATTACAACGTTATTGTTATGCCAAGGAAAGTTCTTTACGAAGAAGAGTTAGAGAAACTTTATGATAGGCGTTCCCGATAGAAGACCAAGGTCTTGTACTATCGGTAACGTAGGCAAAGGCCTAGTGCTATCGTAAGACTAAGGAAAGAAACAGAAGAAGAGAAGTATCTTTCCCCGTCACCAAGAACTAACTATCCAAGAAGGGATCATTACAAGAGGCCTCTTGGCAAGTTACACAATATTATTGTGTGGATTTTCTGTTGACCACAAAGACATGATCGCTTTGCCGAGTGAGTAAAGCAGTCACTTAGCCTAAGTACCAAGGCATTGTCCCTTATCAATGGTAATAGTACTCGCTGGGGAGGAGATTATGATTCACTAAAATAGTCCTTGGAGCTTTGAGATCCCCTGGAAGAGTTTATAGCATTATGTCATGAATGTAGCTTGGCAAGGAAAAGGTTTTCACGTGACACATGTTTATGAGTCACAGGTATGTTATTGTTTCACATATATGACTCATTTGAGTCATATGATTTGTTATGTGTAGGAATTGTGATACTTTCACACATGGCTCAAATATGAGTCATGGGATGTGTGCCTGACGAGTATGCCTTGCGAGTGTACCTTGCAGGTATAACCGGTACGGGTTCTCAGTTATTTGTTTTGTTTTATGTTTTGTTTTAAGTATCACTTTGATACTTAGTTTGTTTTAAGTATTGTTTGATACTTGGTTTTGTTTTATGTTTTGTTTTAAGTATCGCTTTGATACTTAATTAGTTTCACCAAAGTGTATCCATTGATACCCTTGATTAGTTTCGTTCATGCTAGACATGAACAGATTTTTGTATTTAAAGACCGCCTGTTTCTACGACAGAAAAGGCAGACTTCGACAGATAGTATTTCAATATACTTGGTTGAACGGTTACTTCTTTGTTCCTCAGTACACCTCTGAAGCCTTCTTTAGTTCTCAGCTCTCGCCTCCTCTCTGGAAGAGCAGGCCACCTGCCAAATATTGTATCTATTACTGATAACGTGATTAGCACCTTGCGAACACGTTACATTTTTTTAACCTCAGCAAGTGGTTAAGAACCTGTCCCCAGATTTAGGACTGATCAACCTATTGATATCCACCCCAGAATGCTAGCGGAGAGAAGCGGGAGAATCACGGCATATTCGGCTTTGTCTCAAAACCAACATAGAGTCATTGACGACTAGGAGTGGGAAGCAAATCCCACGACAAGACTTTACAAGAAAGAAACAACCCCAGCGCTTTGCTAAGGAGCCCGGAGAACCTGCAAAAACGGAAGATACACAACCTCCAGGAGAATTCCCCTCTACTCCAGTAAAAATGTCTTTCTTTGAACCTTCAATCGACTTCAAATCCAGTAGCGAACCAGATATGGCTAGTACAGGAGGAGGGCCCTCTGGAGGAGGAAAATCTCAGGCTCAGCCTGAAGAAGAGAAAGTACCTACAGCATTTGAACCTCCTAATTTTAAACTCCACCTCCCAGCAAAGTTTACAGGAGAAGGAAAAAACCTCAAACCCAAAGCATTTGACCAATGGGCGACAGAACTTACACACTATCTCCTCCTGCAAGAGAAAGATGTGGAAGACCCTACAACTGGACTATACATTAGTTCATTCTGCGAAGGAAAGGCAAGCCATGCATACCACTAATGCTATAAGGATTACAGTAGAAATGTGAGATTAAGAGGATCTACAGTCCTCGATTATCTGAAAGGACGATTCCAATCCTCTATCACCAATGACATCTTATACAACAAATTCAGCCAGCTCCAGCAAGTTAATGGAATACATGTCAAGAGGATTACAGATGTAGCTAGGAATCTATTAATGTATAAGGACCAAATGAAGAAAGGAAGCATTTCCAACTACATCCTTAAGCAACGATTCTATGATACTATGCATCCTACCCTTGGAGGAGAGGTTGAACCATTCGAGGAAGACGACGACGATATTGCAATAATAATTGCAAGAGCACAATGAAAGGTTGCCATTCTCCATGAGACCAAGGCATACAAGACACAGACATCCTCTAGCAGGAATAGCCAACCACAATGCAAATCCTCCACCAACTCTGAAGAAGATGTCTCACAGGTGTTCAGAAAGAAGTCAAAATCCTCCAAGGAATCAAGAAGACAGAAAGGAGAATGTTTTGAATGTGGAAAAATAGGACACGTGGCAAAGAATTGCCCTATGAAGAAAGGGAAAGGAAAGGCGATTAAACAAGAAGCAGCGGCCAACAATGTTGAAAGCGATAGTGAGAATAACCAATCTGTAACCGGTACAGGTACTTGGTTATTGGTTTTGTTTTATGTTTTGTTTTAAGTATCGCTTTGATATTTGGTTAGTTTTAAGTATCGTTTGATACTTAGTTTTGTTTTATGTTTTGTTTTAAGTATCACTTTGATACTTGGTTAGTTTTAAGTATCATTTGATACTTAGTTTTGTTTTATGTTTTGTTTTAAGTATCGCTTTGATACTTGGTTAGTTTTAAGTATCATTTGATACTTGGTTTTGTTTTATGTTTTGTTTTAAGTATCGCTTTGATACTTGGTTAGTTTTAAGTATTGTTTGATACTTGATTTTGTTTTATGTTTTGTTTTAAGTATCGCTATGATACTTAAGGAGTTTTACCAAAGTGTATCGATTGATACCTTTGATTAGTTTCGTTCATGTTAAGACATGAACAGATTTGTGTATTTAAAGACCGCCTGTTTCTACGATAGAAAGGGCAGACTTCGACAGACAGTATTTCAATATACTTGGTTGAACAGTTACTTCTTTGCTCCTCAGTACACCCTCGAAGCCTCCTTTAGTTCTCAGCTCTCACCTCCTCTCTGGAAGAGCAGGCCACCTGCCAACTATCGTACCTATTACCGTTAACGTGATTAGCACCTTGCGAACACGTTACACAATCCAGCGAATAAGAGGAAATCCATATCGGGTATATCAATGTGGAGTGCGACAGCGTCTGACCTCTAGCTATATTTAAAGCATACACAGCCCTGAAAGGTACTATTCTGATCAATGGCAATAAGGCTCGAGTCCTATTTGACACTGGCATGATCGGAAGAGATATGGTCAGTAATGCTGTTATCTCTGTCCATGGACTCCCAACTCGAGACCTTAACCATCCCATACCAGACAATATGGCAGTTGTAACGTGTTCGCAAGGTGCTAATCACGTTATCAGTAAAGGATACGATAGTTGGCAGGTGGCCTGCTCTTCCAGAGAGGAGGTGAGAGCTGAGAACTAAAGGAGGCTCCGAGGGTGTACTGAGAAACAAAGAAGTAACCGTTCAACCAAGTATATTGAAATACTGTCTGTCGAAGTCTGCCTTTTCTATCATAGAAACAGGCGGTCTTTAAATACACAAATCTGTTCATGTCTAGCATGAACGAAACTAATCAAGGGTATCAACTGATACTCTTTGGTAAAACTCTTTAAGTATCAAAGCGATACTTAAAACAAAACATAAAACAAAACCAAGTATCAAAACGATACTTAAAACAAACCAAGTATCAAAGCCATACTTAAAACAAAACATAAAACAAAACCAATAACCGAGTACCCGTACCGGTTACATTCCCCAAAACAAAACAACTGTTTTAAAACAAACAAAACCTAATAATCACCAACAGCGGATTCCGAGAAACTCATGGCTTCAGTTTCCGCTAAAAATTCTTCATCATAAGTGTCACACCAGGGACAAGAGGAAACTCTAAGGAAACACTTAGACTCGAAGAAATCTAAATCACAGTAGTCACGAATACCAGATTCGTGCTGTACATCAACCCAAGCATGATCGCAATCCGGACAGTAGTCAATCCAGAGGATTTCGAAATAGTCTTCAAGTTAGATAACATCGCGGTTCAACAACAGTCCAACAACCTGTTGTCGCTGCCTCACATTGAGTTCCACATAGTTTGACATTGTTATGGTATTCGGATGGTGATTGTGACTAGATAAAATTGTCGAGGGCCTGCTCCATAGCTTGATTTTCCTCATCGCTGCTCTCGAATTCTGATTCAAAGTACAGCGCCCAAAATCCATCTCTAGCTTCGAGTTCTGCATGCCATCACTCAGTTTCTGGTATCGTGGGTGTCCAGCACATGGTGATGTAGTTGATCGTTGGGGGAAGGGATCCGTTTGGCATATTGTCTTTCCACCATTCGTTCACCATATTCATAGCGTGCTCTAGTCCTTCCAGTGGTTCCCAACTGTTTTCGCTCGTTGAATATCCTTTCCATTTGACTAAGAATTGATCATTTCCATGCCAAAGGCGGTGGTCTCGGATTTCTTCAACTTCCCATTCATCTTTCTTCTCAATGATGATAGGTTCGGGTCGAGAGTGGGTTCTTCCAGGGAACTTAGAATCTTCATTTGGGTGGAATCGTTTGACAGGTGAGGCGTGAAAGACTGCAGTATTGCGGTGGTACATGCGTCCATCTATCTGGACAGTGTAGTTCTCCGTATGCTCGTCAAAGGATATGACTTTGAAGGTCCTCACCATCGGGGTTGTAGTTTCTTGCTGCGTCCGACATTGGTAAGGAATATGTTACCGTGTACCATGAGCATATCTCCTGGTGGGATGGGGGCATGTTTGCGTCGTTGTTTCTGGGCAGTAGTGGTGCTTCGGAATCGAGCAGCTTTAACAGCTTGGAAGGCATCGTTCCGAATTGCTTGGTGGCGGTTTAGATGGTCATCCGAGGCTGGGACTGAGGAGTTCTTAAATAGTGTTGAAGGTAGGAGGGGGTATTGGCGGCCAAAGACTGCCTTGTATGGTGACATTCCCAATGTATCTGAAAGTCCAGCATTGATATATGCAGCGAGCTCAACAAGGGCTGGTTCCCAGTTGGTTTGTCGTTCATTGATCATGTTCCTAATTCCGGTCTTAACCTCGTGGATTTTTCGTTCTGCCTGGCCATTAGTCTCATGGTGTCCAGGGGCAGCCATAATGTGGTTTATTCCGAGGGAGGTCAAGATTTGTTTCCAGAATCTGGTAGTGAAATGGGGATCTGTATCACTGACAATAGATAAGGGATACCCGTGGGGGGTAAACAGGTATCGTTGGAGGTTATTCCAGGTGTCTTTGGAGGAGTTGGTGACCTTCATTGGTATTAACCAGGTGTATCCAGAGAATCGATCCACAGCTACCAGGATGGTGTCATATCCGGCGGACTTGTTGAATGGTCCTGCGAAATCGATGGCATATGATTCGAATATTTCACATGGCAGTTGGAGGGTCTGCGCCTTTCCTTCAGGTAGTTGTGTTTGCTCCTTGTTTGCCTGGTAGAGTTCACATTGTTTGACGAAATCGCGGAAGTCCTTGCGCATCTCAGGCCAGTAAACATATTCTGAAGTGTATTGAAGGTTGCGGTCCGCGCTGTGGTGTCCTTTGTTGTGAATCTCGGATATGACATATTCTCTAATCGTCATTCCGTTGAACATGTGGCCTTTTGGTATGTATAAGCAATGTTCACCGTAATGGGTACTGGTAAAGACCATTCCGTTGGATATGTTGTACGGAGCAAGATCTCCATGCCTGGAGCTATCCATGGCTTTGAAGTAAATTGGGTCATGGCGATATCTGGCTATCATTTGGCTTCGGAAACAGGAGGTTAATTCTTCTGTGGTTGATCTAACATCTCGTTCATCCTCGATTAGGGATCCTCTTGTTGGTTCAATAGGGGCTTCCTCTTCCTCGAAGGTTTCATAGAGTTAATGCCGATGCTCGGGAATAGTAGGGGGTATGACCGAGACAATGGTTTCATTGTTATATACTCGTAAGGGTCCACCATATAGTGGTTGTGAATCGATTATGGGAGGAGAGGATGGCGGGGCTGACTGTGGGGGGTGTAAATAGGATATTGCATCCACGTAGGCTGCTGCTTGTTCGAGTTCTTCAACACCTTGGTATCGTGTTGGAGCATGGTTAAGGACATGAGGGGATTGGGTTGACTCATTCTCATCGATCATCTCTCCTTCTCCTTCTGCGGTGTCGAAGCTGGTGTCTGTGGAATCGTCAGCAGGCATATAGTACGGTCGCTGGTATCTGTTGCCGAACTTGATCTCAGTCTGGTGAAATGGACAAGTGTCGTGATAACAGTGGGACCAGTGGAGTCTGCTTTGTTCAAGTTCGTGAGGAGGTGTGCTGCGGAGCATGCAATTGTCTTTCCATTCTTCATCAATGTCCTTTCCTCGTTCTGTTCCGGCAGCACAGTACATGGTGTAAGAGAAAGGATTGGAGGGAGTGGCAGAGCTGGTGGCAGCCATCGATGGTTCTTGTTCATAGGAGGTGTCGTCAGGGCTGTCCTTGCTTTGTCTTGTGTGGTCGTGGACGAACGGTGGGTCTGCGATGTCTTGATTCTCATATAGGCGGGAGAGAGCATCAGCTAAATAGTTCGTTCCCCCAGGGGTATAGATGATTTTTGCATCGTATTTGCTGATCTCGACTATCCATCTTGTTCTTCTTCTTCCAGGTATTCTTTCCGTTTTAAGATTAGTGAGGGGTTGGTGGTCGGTGACAATAGTGAAGGCATTGCCCATCAGGATGTGATTGAAAGCGGCGAGAGCATCAATAACAGCAAGGGCTTCCTTGTCTGTTGTTCCATAGTTCATCTGTGAGTTAGTGAACTTCCTGCTGTGTAATGCCGCCGGCCTTGCCGTTTCATGGGAGGCTCCTTGCCCAACACATGCTCCAACTCCAACATCCGATGCATCAGTAATCAGCCATATTGGTTCTGGTTTGCTGTAGTCGATAGGTTGTATAACCTTGGCATTTTTTATCAATTCCTTGATGTTTGTAAAGGCTTGGTCATAGGTGTGGGTCCAGACAAATTCTGCATTGCCGGTAAGGTCCGTGAGCGGCGCTGTCACAGTGGCATGGTGTGGTAGGAACTGGGCAATATAGTTGACTAGTCCTAGGAATCACATGAGTTCCTTTTGGTTTCGGGGTGTCGACCATTCCGTTAAACAGGCTATTTTTCCTGGGGCTGCATGTATTCCTTCATCATCTATAACATGTCCTAGGATATCGAGTTTGTCGGCAAACAGGATTGATTTGTTTCTGGTAGCGTAGAATTTAGCTTCCCTTAGTTTGGTACGGACTAATTTTATATGGTAGGCATGTTCTATTTCGGTGTTCGAGAAAATGAGGATATCATCAATGTAGACCTAAACAAAATGGTGGAGGTATTCGCTTAGGAGGTTTTCCATAATCCGCATAAAGGTGGCGGGCGCATTCATATCACCTTGTAACATGACTTGGCTAATGAAACTTCCGAAGGGTGTTTTGAAACTGTTGTATCGTTCGCTTTCTGGATCTAACCTTGTTTGGAAGTAGGCATCGCTTAGGTCAATCTTACTTCGGAATCTAGCCCGTCCAACTGCATTTAGGATGTGGGTTTGGTTTGGGATAGCGGAGCTGTCCATAACCGTATTTTCATTCCATAGCTTGAGATCAACCAAGGGGCGGATTCTTTTGCCATCTGCTTTGGGTTGAACAAACATAGGAGCGGCACCTGGAGCTTCTGCCCGGTAGATGACTCCTCTTCTTTGTTGTTGGTTGATCTAATCACAAAGAGGGCTTTTGTATGCGTCAGGAATAGAGTAGGTGGATTGGTTCTTGAGATTGGAGGGGTCTCGCAGGTGGATGTGGTGGTTCACCTCTCTCATAGGTGGTAGTTCTTCGGGTATTTGATCAGGGAAAGCATCAGAGTACTCATCCAATAGTCGTAGTGCAGTTGCTTCACAGACTGCGGCTCGGTACTCTCCGCTTGTTGGCTTGCATGAGACTCTAACCTTCTGAACTGGAAAATTGATGGTAGATTCCCCACACCTGATTATAGCTTTGTGGTGGTTCAGGAATGGCATACCTATTAGGGCATCGTATTTGGCTAAGTTTCCAACCAGCATTTCCTGGGGGGGTAGGACTGCAGAACCAAGTCGAATGGTCGCACTACAGGTTTTATGGCTTGTGGATCGTGATCCCTTTACTGCCATATTGACTGGTATAGGTTGGTTAAGGTCTCGGGTTGGGAGTCCATGGACAGAGACAAAGGCATTACTGATCATATCTCTTCCGATTGCGCCAGTGTCGAATAGGACTCGAGCCCTTTTGCCATTGATCAGGATAGAACCTTCCAGAGCGGTGTGTGCTTTGAATGTAGCCGGAGGTCGAACACTGTTGCATTCCACATCGCTATATCCGATATGGATCTCTTCATATTCACTGGATTGAGCGTTATCGCTTTCAACATTGTTGGCCGACGCCTCTTGCTTAATTGCCTTTCCTTCTCTTTTCTTCGTAGGACAGTTCTTTGCCATGTGTCCGGTTTTTCCACATTCAAAACATTCTCCTTTTTCCCGTCTCGATTCTTTGGAGGATTTTGTTTTCTTCTTGAAAACCCGTGGGGTATCGTCTCCAAAGTTACTGGAGGCTTTGTGTCATGGCTGGCTGTTCCTACTAGAGGATGTCTGTGTTT
The DNA here is from genome assembly GCF_000151645.1 of Tuber melanosporum. NCBI lineage: Eukaryota > Fungi > Ascomycota > Pezizomycetes > Pezizales > Tuberaceae > Tuber > Tuber melanosporum. The sequence goes on from NW_003299101.1 coordinate 150,321, forward strand.
TGTAGGCCTTGGTCTCATGGAGAATGGCGTCCTTTCATTCTGCTCTTGCAATTATTACTGCAATATCATCGCCATCTTCCTCGAGTGGTTCTACTTCTCGCCGGAGGGTAGGGTGCATGGTGTCGTAGAATCGTCGCTTCAGGATGTATTTGGAGATACTTCCTCTCTCCATCCGGCCCTTATACATTATTAGGTCTGTAGCCACATCGGTGATTCGCTTGACATGCGTCCCATTAACTTGCTGGAGCTGGTTGAATTTGTTGTATAGGAGGTCGTTGGTTATAGAGGATTGGAATTGTCCTTTCAGGTAATCGAGAACTGTAGATCCTCTTAATCTTACATTTCCGCCGAAATCCTTATAGCATTGGTAGTATGCATCGGTTGCCTTTCCTTCACAGAATGATTTAATGATAAGTCCGGTTGTAGGGTCTTCCACATCTTTTCCTTGTAAGAGTAGGAAGTGTGAGAGTTCTGTTGCCCATCGTTCAAAGGCTTCAGGTTTGAGGTCTTTCCCTTCGCCTGTAAACTTCGCTGGGAGGTGGAGTTTAAACTTAGGGGGTTCAAATGCTGCGGGTACCTCCTCTTCTTCAGGCCTTGCCCGAGATTTCCCTCCTCCAGAAGGCCCTCCTCCTGTGCTAGCCATATCTGATTCGCTACTAGATTTGGGGTCGTTTGGAGGTTCAAAGGAAGGCTTCTTTGCTGGAGTAGAAGGGAATTCTCCTGGAGGCTGTGTATCTTCCGTGTTTGCAGGATCGCCTGGCTCTTTAGCAGAGCGCCGGGGTTGTTTCTTTCTTGTAAGGTCTTGCCGTGGGATTTGCTTCCCACTCCTGGTTGTCAAAGACTCTATCTTGGGTTTGAGATGAAGCCGAATGTGCTGTGATTCTGCCGCTTCTCTCCGCTAGCGTTCTGAGGTGGATATCGATAGGTTGATCAGGCCTAAATCCTGGGACAGGTTCTTAACCACTTGCTGAGGTTAAAGAAATGTAACGTGTTCGCAAGGTGCTAATCACGTTATCGGTAAAGGATACGATACTTGGCAGGTGGCCTGCTCTTCCAGAGAGGAGGTGAGAGCTGAGAACTAAAGGAGGCTCCGAGGGTGTACTGAGAAACAAAGAAGTAACCGTTCAACCTAGTATATTGAAATACTGTCTGTCGAAGTCTACCTTTTCTATCGTAGAAACAGGCTGTCTTTAAATACACAAATCTGTTCATGTCTAGCATGAACAAAACTAATCAAGGGTATCAACTGATACTCTTTGGTAAAACTCTTTAAGTATCAAAGCGATACTTAAAACAAAACATAAAACAAAACCAAGTATCAAAACGATACTTAAAACAAACCAAGTATCAAAGCCATACTTAAAACAAAACATAAAACAAAACCAATAACCGAGTACCCGTACGGGTTACAGCAGTAAAGGGATCACAATCGACAAGTCATAAAACCTGCGGCGCAACTATTCGACTTGGTTCTGCCGTCCTACCTCCCCAGGAGATGCTAGTTGGGAATCTAGCCAAGTATGATGCCCTGATTGGAATGCCATTCTTGAACCACCACAAAGCTATAATCAGATGTGGGGAATCGACAATCGATTTCCCAGATCAGCAGGTCAGAGTTTCTTGCGAGCCAACAAGCGGAGAGTACCGAGCCACAGTTTGTGAAGCAATGACCCAACGCCTATTGGATGAATACTCTGATATTTTCCCTGATTGTATACCCGAAGAACTGCAGCCTATGAGAGAGGTAAACCACCACATTAGCCTCCGAGACCCATCTAATCTGAAGAACCAACCCACCTACTCTATCGCTGATGCATACAAAAGCCTACTTTGTGATTGGATCAACTAACAATAAAGAAGAGGAGTCATCTACTGAGGTAAAGCCCCAGGTGCCGCTCCTATGTTTGTTCAACTCAAAGCAGATGGTAAAAGAATCCGCCCCTTGGTTGACCTCAAACTACGGAATGAAAACACGGTTTTGGACAGCTCTGCTATCCCAAATCAAACCGAGATCCTGAATGCAGTTGGATGGGCTAGATTCTGATGCAAGATTGACCTAAGTGATGCCTACTTCCCAACAAGGTTAGATCTAGAATCCGAATCCTACAACAGTTTCAAAATACCCTTCAGAAGTTTCATTAGCCGAGTTATATTACAAGGTGATATGAAAGCGCCCACCACCTTTATGCGAATTATGGAAAACTTCCTGAGCGAATACCTCCACCATTTTGTCTGGGTCTACATTAATAATATTCTCATTTTCTCGAACACCAAAATAGAACATCCCTACCATATAGGTTTGGTTTGTACCAAGCTAAGGGAAGCTAAATTCTACACTAGCAGAAACAAATCAATTCTATTTGCCGATAAGCTCGATATCCTAGGACATGTGATAGATGATAAAGGGATATATGCAGTCCCTGGAAAAATATCCTGTTTAACAGAATGGACAACACCCCAGAATCAAAAGGAACTCATGCGATTCCTAGAACTAGTCAACTATATCTCCCAGTTCCTACCACACCATGCCACTGTGACAGCGCCACTCACAGACCTTACCGGCAATGTAGAATTTGTCTTGACCCACACTCATGACCAAGCCATCACCAACATCAAGGAATTGATTAAAAACGCCAATGTTATACGACCTATTGACTACAGCAAACCGGACCCGATATGGCTGATTACTGATGCATTGGATGTTGGGGTTGAAGCATGGGTTGGACAAGGGGTCTCTCATGAAATGGCAAGACCGGCGGCATTACACAGTAGGAAGTTTACTAATTCACAAATGAACTATGGAACAACAGATAAGGAAGCCCTTGCTGTGATTGATGCTCTCACCACTTTCAATCACATTCTAAGGGGCAATACCTTCACTGTGACATGTTCGCAAGGTGCTAATCACGTTATCGGTAAAGATACGATAGTTGGCAGGTGGCCTGCTCTTCCAGAGAGGAGGTGAGAGCTGAGAACTAAAGGAAGCTTCGCGGGTGTACTGGGGAACAAAGGAGTAACCGTTCAACCAAGTATATTTAAATACTGTCTGTCGAAGTCTGCCTTTTCTATCGTAGAAACAGCCAGTCTTTAAATACATAAATCTGTTCATGTCTAGCTTGAACGAAACTAATCAAAGGTATCAATTGATACTCTTTGGTAAAACTCCTTAAGTATCAAAACGATACTTAAAACAAAACATAAAACAAAACCAAGTATCCAACGATACTTAAAACAAACCAAGTATCAAAGCGATACTTAAAACAAAACATAAAACAAAACCAAGTATCAACGCGATACTTAAAACAAAACATAAAACAAAACCAAGTATCAAATGATACTTTAAAACAAACCAAGTATCAAAGCGATACTTAAACCAAAACATAAAACAAAACCAAGTATCAAACGATACTTTAAAACAAACCAGGTATCAAAGCGATACTTAAAACAAAACATGAAACAAAACCAAGTATCAAACGATACTTTAAAATAAACCAAGTATCAAAGCGATACTTAAAACAAAACATAAAACAAAACCAATAACCGAGTACCCGTACCGGTTACATTTCCCAAAACAAAACAACTGTTTAAAACAAACAAAACCTAATAATCATCAAACGTGGATTCCGAGAAACTCATGGCTTCAGTTTCCGCAAGAAATTCCTCATCATAAGTATCACACCAGGGGCAGAAAGAAACCCTAAGGAAACACTTAGACTCAAAGAAATGTAAATCACAGTAGTCACGAATACCAGATTCGCGTTGTACATCAACCCAAGCGTGATCGCAGTCAGGACAGTAATCTATCCAGAGGATTTCGAAATAGTCTTCAAGTTGGATAGCATCGCGGTTCAACAACAGTCCAACAATCTGTTGTCGCAGCCTCACATTGATCTCCACATAGTTTGACATGGTTATGGTATTCAGATGGTGATTGGTGACTAGATAAAGTTGTCGAGAGCCTGCTCCATAGCTTGATTCTCCTCATCGCTGCTTTCGAACTCCGACTCAAAGTGTGGTGCCCAAAATCCATCTCTAGCTTCGAGTTCTGCGTGCCACCGCTCAGTTTCTGGCATTGTAGGTGTCCAGCACATGGTGATATAATTGATTGTTGGGGGGAGGGATTCGTTTGGCATATTGTCTTTCCACCATCCGTTCACCATATCCATAGCGTGCTCTAGTCCTTCCAGTGGTTCCCAACTGTTTTCTCTCGTCGGATATCCTTTCCATTTGACTAGGAACTGATCATTTCCATGCCAAAGGCGGTGGTCTCTGATTTCTTCAACTTCCCATTCATCCTTCTTATCGATGATGATAGGTGCAGGCCGAGAGTGGGTTCTTCCAGGAAACTTGGAGTCATCATTTGGATGGAATCGCTTGACAGCTGAGGCGTAAAAGACTGCAGTATTGCGGCGGTACATGCGTCCATCCATCTGGACAGTGTAGTTCTCTGTATGCTCGTCAAAGGATATGACTTTGAAGGGTCCACGCCATCGGAGTTGCAGTTTCTTGCTGCGTCCGACATTGGTAATGAACATGTTACCGTGTACTATGAGCATGTCTCCTGGTAAGATGGGGACATGTTTGCGTCGTGGTTTCTGGGCAGTAGTGGTGCTTTGGAATCGGGCAGCCTTAATAGCTTGGAAGGCATCGTTCCAAATTGCTTGGTGGCAGTTTAGATGGTCATCAGAGGCAGGGACTGAGGAGTTCTTAAATAGTGTTGAAGGTAGGAGGGGGTATTGACGGCCAAAAACTGCCTTGTATGGTGACATCCCCAAGGTATCTGAAAATCCGGCGTTGATATATGCAGCAAGCTCAACAAGGGCTGGTTCCCAGTTGGTTTGTCGTTCATTGATCATATTCCTAATTCCGGTCTTAACTTCGCGAATCTTTCTTTCTGCTTGGCCATTTGTCTCCTGATGTCCAGGGGCAGCCATAATGTGGTTTATTCCGAGAGAGGTCAAGGTTTGCTTCCAGAATCTAGCGGTAAGGCGGGGATTAGCATCACTGACAATAGACAAGGGGTACCCATGGGGGGTAAACAGGTATCGTTGGAGGTTATTCCAGGTGTCTTTGGAGGAATCGGTAAGCTTCATTGGTATGAGCCATGTGTATCCAGAGAATCGGTCCACAGCTACCAAGATGGTGTCATATCCAGCGGATTTATTGAATGGTCCTGCAAAATCGATGGCATATGATTCGAATATCTCACATGGTAGTTGGAGGGTCTGTGCTTTTGCTTCAGGTAGTTGTGTTCGTTCCTTGTTTGCCTGGCAGAGTTCACATTGTTTGACCAAATCGCGGAAATCCTTGCGCATCTCAGGCCAGAAAACATATTCTGAAGCATATTGAAGGTTGCGGTCTACACTGTGGTGTCCTTTGTTGTGAATCTCAGATATGACATATTCTCTAATAGTCATTCCATTGAACATATGGCCCTTTGGTATGTATAGGCAACCTTCACGATAACAGGTACTGGTATAGACCATTCTGTTTGATATATTGTAGGGAGCAAGATCTCCATGCCTGGAGCTATCCATGGCTTTGAAGTAAATCGGGTCATGGCGATATCCTGCTATCATTTGGCTTCGGAAAGAGGAGGTTAATTCTTCTGTGGTTGATCTCACATCTCGTTCATCCTCGATTAGGGATCCTCTTGTTGATTCGCTAGGGGCTTCATCTTCCTCAAAGGTTTCGTAGAGTTGATGCCGATGCTCGGGAATAGTAGGGGGTATGACCGAGACAATGGTTTCATTGTTGTATACTCGTAAGGGTCCACCATATAGTGGTCGTGAATCGATTATGGGAGGAGAGGATGGCGGGGCTGACTGTGGGGGGTGTAAATAGGATATTGCATCCACGTAGGCTGCTGCTTGTTTGAGTTCTTCAAGACCTTGGTATCGTGTTGGAGCAGGGTTAAGGATATGAGGAGATTGGATTGACTCATTTTCATCGATCATCTCTTCTTCTCCTTCTGCGGTGTCGAAGCTGGTGTCTTCGGAATCATCAGCAGGCATATAGTACCGTCGCTGGTATCTGTTTCCGAACTTAATTTCAGTCTGGTGAAAAGGGCAGGTGTCGTGGTAACAGTGAGACCAGTGGAGTCTGCTTTGTTCAAGTTCGTGAGGAGGTGTACTGCGGAGCGTGCAATTGTCTTTCCATTCTTCATCAATGTCCTTTCCTCGTTCTGTTCCGGCAGCACTGTACATGGTGTAAGAGAAAGGATTGGAGGGAGCGGCAGAGCTGGCGGTAGCTATTGATGGTTCTTGTTCATAGGAGGTGTCGTCAGGGCTGTCCTTGCTTTGTCTTGTGTGGTCATGGACAAGAGGAGGATCTGTGAGATCTTGATTCTCATATAGGCGGGAGAGAGCATCAGCTAAATAGTTCGTTCTTCCAGGGGTATAGATGATTTTTGCATCGTATTTGCTGATTTCACATATCCATCTTGTTCTTCTCCTTCTGGGTATCCTTTCTGTTTTAAGGTTAGTGAGAGGTTGGTGGTCGGTATCAATAGTGAAGGCATTGCCCATCAGGATGTGGTTGAAAGCGGCGAGAGCATCAATCACAGCATGGGCTTCCTTGTCTGTTGTTCCATAGTTCATCTGTGAGTTAATGAACTTCCTGCTGTGTAATGCCGCCGGCCTTGCCGTTTCATGGGAGGCCCCTTGCCCAACCCATGCTCCAACTCCAACATCCGATGCATCAGTAATCAGCCATATCGGTTCTGGTTTACTATAGTCGATAGGTTGAATAACGTTGGCGTTTTTAATCAATTCCTTGATGTTGGTAAAGGCTTGGTCATGAGTGTGGGTCCAGACAAATTCTGCATTGCCGGTAAGGTAAGTGAGCGGCGCTGTCACAGTGGCGTGGTATGGGAGGAACTGGGATATATAGTTGACTAGTCCTAGGAATCGCATGAGTTCTTTTCGATTTCGGGGTGTTAACCATTCTGTTAAACAGGCTATTTTTCCTGGGGCTGCGTGTATTCCTTCATCATCTATAACATGTCCTAGGATATCGAGTTTATCGGCAAACAGAATTGATTTGTTTCTGCTAGCGTAGAATTTAACTTCCCTTAGTTTGGTACAAACCAATCCTATATGGTAGGCATGTTCTATTTCGGTGTTCGAGAAGATGAGAATATCATCAATGTAGACCCAAACAAAATGGTGGAGGTAATCCCTTAGGAGGTTTTCCATAATTCGCATAAAGGTGGCAGGCGCATTCATATCACCTTGTAACATAACTCAGCTAATGAAACTTCCGAAGGGTGTTTTGAAACTGTTGTAGCGTTCGCTTTCTGGGTCTAACCTTGTTTGGAAGTAGGCATCGCTTTGGTCAATCTTACTTCGGAATCTTACCCGTCCAACTGCATTTAGAATCCGGGTTTGGTTTGGGATAGCGGAGCTGTCCATAACCGTGTTTTCGTTCCGTAGCTTGAGATCAACCAAGGGGCAGATTCTTTTGCCATCTGCTTTGGGTTGAACAAATATAGGAGTGGCACCTGGGGCCTCTGCTCGGTAGATGACTCCTCTTCTTTGTTGTTGGTTGATCCAATCACAAAGTGGACTTTTGTATGCGTCAGGAATAGAGTAGGTGGGTTGGTTCTTAAGATTAGAGGGGTCTCGGAGGCGGATGTGGTGATTCACCTCTCTCATATGTGGTAGTTCTTCGGGTATTTGATCAGGGAAAACATCAGAGTACTCATCCAATGGTCGTAGTGCAGTCGCTTCACAGACTGCGGCTCGGTATTCTCCGCTTGTTGGCTTGCATGAGATTCTAACCTTCTGCTCAGGGAAATCGATAGTTGATTCCCCACACCTGATTATAGCTTTGTGGCGGTTCAGGAATGGCATGCCTATTAGGGCATCGTATTTGGCTAAGTTTCCAACCAGCATTTCCTGGGGGGGTAGGACTGCAGAACCAAGTCGAATGGTCGCACTACAGGTTTTATGGCTTGTGGATCGTGATCCTTTTACTGCCATATTGACTGGTATGAGTTGCTTAAGGTCTCGAGTTGGGAGTCCATGGACAGAGAGAAAGGCATTACTGATCATATCTCTTCCGATTGTGCCAGTGTCGAATAAAACTCGAGCCCTTTTGTCATTGATCAGGGTGGTACCTTCCAGGGCGGTGTGTGCTTTGAATGTAGCCGGAGGTCGAACACTGTTACATTCCACATCGATATATCCGATATGGATTTCTTCATATTCGCTGGATTGGGTATTATCGCTTTCCACATTGTTGGCCGCTGCTTCTTGCTTAATTGCCTTTCCTTTCCTTTTCTTCATAGGACAGTTCTTTGCCATGTGTCCTGTTTTTCCGCATTCAAAACATTCTCCTTTTTGCCATCTCAATTCTTTGGAGGATTTTGTTTTCTTCTTGAAAACCCGTGAGGTATCGTCTTCAGAGTTGCTGGAGGCTTTGTGTCATGGCTGGCTGTTCCTACTAGAGGATGTCTGTGTTTTGTAGGCCTTGGTCTCATGGAGAATGGCGTCCTTTCGTTCTGCTCTTGCAATTATTACTGCAATATCATCGCCATCTTCCTCGAGTGGTTCTACTTCTCGCCGGAGGGTAGGGTGCATGGTGTCGTAGAATCATCGCTTCAGGATGTATTTGAAGATACTTCCTCTCTCCATTCGGTCCTTATACATTATTAGGTCCGTAGCCACATTGGTGATTCGCTTGACATGCGTTCCGTTAACTTGCTGGAGCTGGTTGAATTTGTTGTATAGGGGGTCGTTGGTTATAGAGGATTGGAATTGTCCTTTCTGGTAATCAAGAACTGTAGTTCCTCTTAATCTTACATTTCCGCCGAAATCCTTATAGCATTGGTGATATGCATCGGTTGCCTTTCCTTCGCAAAATGATCCAATGATAAGTCCAGTTGTAGGGTCTTCCACATCTTTTCCTTGTAAGAGTAGGAAGTGTGAGAGTTCCGTCGCCCATCAGTCAAAAGCTGCAGGTTTGAGGTCTTTTCCTTCTCCTGTGAATTTCGCTGGGAGGTGGAGTTTAAACTTGTGGGGTTCAAATGCTGCGGGTACCTCCTCTTCTTCAGGCCTTGCCCGAGATTTCCCTCCTTCAGAAGGCCCTCCTCCTGTGCTAGCCATATCTGATTCACTACTGGATTCGGGGTTGATTGGAGGTTCAAAGGAAGGCTTCTTTGCTGGAGTAGAAGGGAATTCTCCTGGAGGTTGTGTATCTTCCGTGTTTGCAGGATCGCCCGGCTCTTTAGCAGAGCGCCGGGGTTGTTTCTTTCTTGTAATGTCTTGCCGTGGGATTTGCTTCCTACTCCTGGTCATCAAAGACTCTATCTTGGATTTGAGATGAAGCCAAATGTGCTGTGATTCTGCCGCTTCTCTCCGCTAGCGTTCTGAGGTGGATATTGATAGGTTGATCAGGCCTAAATGTGGGGACAGGTTCTTAACCACTTGCTGAGGTTAAAAAAATGTGACGTGTTCGCAAGGTGCTAATCACGTTATCGGTAAAGATACCATAGTTGGCAGGTGGCCTGCTCTTCCAGAGAGGAGGCGAGAGCTGAGAACTAAAGGAGGCTTCGCGGGTGTACTGGGGAACAAAGGAGTAACCGCTCAACCAAGTATATTGAAATACTGTCTGCCGAAGTCTCCCTTTTCTATCGTAGAAACAGGCGGTCTTTAAATACACAAATCTGTTCATGTCTAGCATAAACGAAACTAATCAAAGGTATCAATTGATACTCTTTGGTAAAACTCCTTAAGTATCAAAGCGATACTTAAAACAAAACATAAAACAAAACCAAGTATCCAACGATACTTAAAACAAACCAAATATCAAAGCTATACTTAAAACAAAACATAAAATAAAACCAAGTATCAAACGATACTTTAAAACAAACCAAGTATCAAAGCCATACTTGAAACAAAACATAAAACAAAACCAATAACCGAGTACCTGTACCGGTTACATTCACCATTGTTACCCGACCACCAACCTCTTACTAATCTTAAAACAGAAAGAATACCTAGAAGGAGAAGAACAAGATAGATAGGCGAGATCAGCAAATACGATGCAAAAATTATCTATACCCCTGGAAGAATGAACTATTTAGCTGATGCTCTCTCCCACCTATATGAGAATCAAGAACTCACAGACCCTCCTCTTGTTCATAACCACACAAGACAAAGCGAAGACAGCCCTGACGACACCTCCTATGAACAAGAATCTTCGATGGCTACCACCAGCTCTGCCACTCCCTCCAATCCTTTCTCTTACACCATGTACAGAGCTGCCAGAACTAAAACAGGAAAGGACATTGATAACGAGTGGAAAGACAATTGCACCCTCCGTAGCACACCTCCTCATGAGCTTGAACAAAGCAGACTCTACTGGTTCCACTGTTACCTCGATACTTGCCCCTTTCACCAGACTGAAATTAAATTTGGCAACAGATACTAGCGACCGTATTATTTGTCTGCTGACGA
>NW_003299101.1:160930-214879 GCF_000151645.1 Tuber melanosporum
TCCGGGTTTAGTTCACAACTTAGCCCCTTCGGGTACCTAAATAAAACACCAGCTTCAATATCACAGAAGGAGCAGAAGAGATAATCCATGAAGATAGATCGACCCAACCTCCCCTTACTCTTAATCCAGCCCCCAGATGATACCAAGGTTTCGAAGAACTCGAACAAGCAGCAGCCTATGTGGATGCAATATCCTACCTACACCCCCAGCAGTCAGCACTGCCATCCTCTCCTCCCATAATTGATTCACGACCACTATACAGTGGACCCTTACGAGTATACAACAATGAAATGATTGTTTCTGTCATACCTCCTACCATTCCCGAGCATCGCCAACAACTCTATGAAACCTTTGAAGAAGAAGAGGAGGTCCCTATCGAGCCGATAAGAGGATCTCTTATTGAGTATGAACGAGATGTTAGATCAACTACGGAAGAATTAACCTCCTCTTTCCGGAGCCAAATGATAGCAGGATATCGCCATGATCCGATCTACTTCAAAGCTATGGATAGCTCCAGACATGGAGATCTCGCCCCTTACAACATATCCAACGGAATGGTCTATACCAGCACCCGTTACGGTGAACATTACCTATACATCCCAAAAGGCCATATGTTCAATGGAATGACTATTAGGGAATCTGTCATCACCAAAATCCACAACAAAGGACACTATAGTGCGGACCACAATCTCCAATATGCCTCAGAATATGTTTACTGGCCTGAAATGCGAAAAGACTTCCGCGACTTTGTCAAACAATATGAACTCTGCCTGGCAAATAAGAAACGAACACAACTACCAGAAGGGAAAGCGCAGACCCTCCAACTACCATGTGAAATATTTGAATCATATGCCATCAATTTCGCAGGACCATTCAACAAGTCCGCCGGATATGACACTATCTTGGTAGCTGTGGATCGGTTTTCCGGATACACATGGCTCATACGAATAAAGGTTACCAATTACTCCAAAGACACCTGGAATAACCTCCAATGATACCTATTTACCCCCCATGGGTACCCCTTATCTATTGTCAGTAATGCTAATCCCCGTTTCACCATCAGAATCTGGAAGCAAACCTTGACCTCCCTCGGAATCAACCACATTATGGCTGCCCTTGGACATCACGAGACTAATGGCCAAGCAGAATGAAAAATCCAAGAATTCAAGACCGGAATTAGGAACACGATCAATGAACGACAAACCAACTGGGAACCAGCCTTTGTTGAGCCAGCCACATATATCAATGCCAGATTTTCTGACACCTTGGGAATGTCTACACACAAGGCAATCTTCGGCCGTCAATACCCTCTCTGACCTACAACTCTATTTAAGAACTCCTCAGTTCCTGCCTCCGATGATCACCTAAACTACCATCAAGCAATTCGGAATGATTCTTTCCAAGCTGTTAAAGCTGCCTGATTCCGAAGCACCACTACTGCTCAGAAACGACGACGCAAACATGTCCCTATTCCACCAGGTGATATGCTCAGAGAGGTGGACATGTTGGTTGCCTCCTCCCTGCTATTGTGCCACCTGTAGGTTTAATTTGTATGTTTGTTGGTTTTCTACTATGGAGGAGATTTTGCAGGACAGTTTTCAGACCGAGTGGTAGTGATTTTATGTTTGTTGGACGAGGAACCTGATCAGGTCGGTCTTTTGCTCAGATTCAGCTACGCTTAGTGCTGGTTGGCTTCATACCAGAGGGGCTACGGACTTAGACCAGGGTGGGCGCTGGGTTGTTTGATAGTCTTGTAATTAGTTCTCGTGCGGGCATGACTCGAGGATGGCAGGTGCCGGGCCGTAGACTTAGTTAGCTTAGGATTAGTGGTATACCGGTTAGCAGTATCCCTGTGCCGGCAGGGGCTCGTCGTATGCCAGTGTTAGTGGTACGTGTTTAAATAAAATTAGATTGAATTCTAAGTACTTTTTCTACTTATTACTTTAACGATTATAAAACACTTTTACGATCTTTATCTTTATTGCAACGTTATTGTTACGCCAAGGAGAGCTCTTCATGAAGAATTGTTAGAGAAAGCTTACGATAGGCATTCCTGATAGAAGACAAAGGTCTTATACTATCACTAATGTAGGCAGAGGCCTAGTGCTATCGTAAGACTAAGGAAAGAAACAGATGGAAAGAAGTATCGTTCCCTGTCACCAAGAACTAACTATCCAAGGAGGAATCATTACACATTATCCCTTTGACGTAAAGAAGATCTAGATTTTCCCGATTTAAAACCAACCTATTCCCTTGGCCTTCACGAATTATTCCCTGCTGACTGGGATATCTTGAGAGAGATTATGCATATTCTTCAGCCCTTCCGAAAGTGGCAGTCAATTTTACAAGCAAAGGCGCATTTTGGTCAACTCCATGATATTTTTCCTGCTATGGACGAGTTACTTAACTAGCTTGTGACATTCCATGATCATGAGATAGCTCATGTACGAACCTCTGTCCATACAGCATGGAGTCTTTTAAATAAGTAAGTGGCACTTGTTCTTTCCTCTCTCTGTTCACACGGTAATACTATATCTTCTGGCGAAAATTACTTTCTCCGTACTGGGTACCAATCTACACTAAGATGGAACACCGATAACCCTCATCCTCATTCTTGCCCTCCTCTCTCTTGCCCTAATCCTCACCCTTTTGCCCAGTTCTTCATTCTTCTGAGTTTTTCTAAGTACAAGATTCTCTATATTGAATAGGTTTTTATTTTTTAAGTTTTTCAAGTTCTAGTTGTACTCGCTTCAAATAGTAAAGAAAGCTAATTCCAACCAGGTACTATACCTTGACCAACTATGTCCCAGCTTACTTTGTTGCCATAGCTCTTAATCTAGAAATGAAATACAAATATTTTGAAAATAAGTGGGAAGAGCAACCAGACTGGATTGAGGGTGCAAAGAGTATGGTACAAAAGATTTGGAAGAAAGATTATCAATCAAAATCTACAAGCCAAAACGAAACACTGCTTCCAATTGCCACAACTATTATACCCCCATCAGCTGAACCGATCCTCTCTGATAGCTTATCTGACCTCGGAAATTTACCTGACTGGAAGCGGAAAAAAAGACAAAGACTTATAGGAGATTGCCGAGATGAACTTAACCAATACCTTGCCCGTGAAACCGAAGATGATCTGCATGTGGAGCCGTTGCAGTACTGGATCGATCATGTTGATGATTTATGTCAAAAGAATCTAGCTCAGATGGCTCTTGATACCTTTGCTATACTGGCAATATCAGCAGAGCCTGAAAGACTTTTTAGCAGGTGAGGATCTATCTCTCACTATCTTATTTCATTATCTTTAGTGGAACTATTAAACTAACTTACTTATTTCTACATAGTTCTAAGCTACTTCTTAAGAATTAGCAGAATTGATTAGGAGACAATATCATTGAGGCATCTGAATGCCTCAAATCCTGGGCAGCTTGTGGAATTGTTTACAGTGAGATAAACTTTGATGTGAATCAGATGGAGAGTACTCTGAAGGCATTGGAACTTTATTCACTTGGTCTTCGTTCCTCCTCTGTTGTCTAACATTATTTTTGACTTTCTTCTGAGTCTATATATTTCTATTTCTATTTTCCTTTGTTTTAGTGGTTAATGTTATAACAATATTTGTTTCATCTTTTTAAAATTCACCTGGGGCATATCAAGTAGTAGCAACTCCACTGGCAGCGGCAATGTACAGTACATTGATATCATAAAGTCTGGTAGCTCAGGGCTAAGTGAGTGTATTTGGCTGCAACCAGTAGTACCCAATCCAGGCGTGGGGTGACATTGCTTACTAGTTTGAGTAATGAAACATTTCAGATGAAACATTTTTCGCCGGGGACGGCGGGGCTATAGTCCTTTGCACCGGGTCGCGGGGCAAGTTTTGAAAAAGACCGGACGGGACCGCTCAACGCCGTCCACCGCGGTCCGCCTTCAGGACGGACGGACGGACTGCCCCGTTGGGAACACTGGGTTCGAAAGCCACTTATTCAACTATATGCTTATCTAAGACATGGTTCGCATGTGGGTTACCATATTTTCTGGCTAAAGCTGGATTGTGGTGGGTGAGGATTTTCTTAAACCTGCCCAATTGTGGCTCTCCCTACAGTGTCCGGTATTGGACTGGGAAGCAGGTCAGGATGGGAAGTGAATCACTTTATACATCAATTTTACTCAAATCCCCACTGCAGAATTTCGACGAAACTGAAGCTCTGAATTCAGCTCAAAAAAGGACAACACCTTTTCCAATTGTCTATGCCCCCCTGTCGAGATTCTGTGACTGGGTCCTCGAGTTTGGACCCCTGTCTTGGTGACTTGTTTTCCCTGCTGGCCTCTCCCATTCGTTCGTTGGGGAGTTTTGAGGGTTCCACTACAGTCATCTTGCGAGATGGGGATCTACCATATTGTAGCTTTGTCTACCATTTCTCGATTGAAAGTGTGGTACCACACGCGCATGCTACCAGTTGATGCAAAAAGTACTGAGTATGGTTCTATACTTTGGCATTTTTTTTTTACTGAAAAAACCTAAGCAATTGTGAAACCTACAATGCTACTTGCTTACGAGTGAGCACTGAGCTATAAGTCATTAGAGTTGCCCATTTTGGTTATATGATAAGTGCCTAACTACTTGGCCATTCCAAAAGTGTCCGGAAATCTTAGTGTTTCCTAGGCCGATGGCGTGCCAACATTTCCGGATACTTTTGGAACGGCCAAGTATGCTCCCAGTAGTCGTATACATAGGGTTCTCATATCATACCCTCCCGAGTACCCCCAGCCCTTAGAAATGCTTTGCTAACCCCCACTTCCGTATCATTCAGAAGAACGAATTGCGATAGAGTTGTACAATATATCTAGGAGAATATCTGAAAACCGTTAGTTACTTAAGTAAAAGGCTCTTCCTGTTCCCATGCTGTTAATAGGTATAGTTCTTGAGGTACGGGGAAGGGTATGATAGTAATTATTATGGGAACTTCACGGATGCTACTGTAGTCTACTGCCAACCCAGCTCTGCTCAGCACTGATCGACGGGCCCCCGTTTGCCGTTTGGTCACTTGCTGCCTTGTCCGTCTGCAAACCCTAGCTGTGCAGGAGAAGCCCGGGTAGGCGCAATTGTGGCGTTATACGAACCCTTGGTCTTATATCGATCATCCCTGAAGCAACAGCTGCGTGCATAATGCCTATAATGCTTCGTTCCCCGAGTATCCTTAAGACCCTTCCCACTTGGTCTTTTTTTTTAAAAACGTCTCCAAGGTGTGAAAATATTTTGCACCACATACTATACGTACTCCGGAACTTACTTGCCTACTCAATCTCCTCTTGTAATGTGATTAGGTCTTATTCTCCCACCATATCAGCTCATCGGATAGAGAGACTCGGAGCAGGTGCAATAGTTGTGCACTAGTAAGTTAACCGGCAGGCCCAGTCTGCGAAGCGTTCCCCAGATGTTTAGCGGAAATAGGACCTTTGGTCCGGCACCACGCCGCTGTCTCATGTTAAAATCAGCGCTCTTGACATCCGGAGCAGATGGAGCTAGAATGGCCACGATTGCTAATTTTGGCCCTTGTCACATTGATCCAGAAAGCCCGGTTTGGATGGCAGTCTTTTATCCTGAGGGATAGACGATGGAGCCTCCACGTGGAGGAAAGCTTGGAATGCACAGGCGAAGCTGGAGCTGTCACTCCCTGAGTGCCGATATTGGAAGATTTTCCTTTCGGAGGTCTATCGGAGGGAAGAAAAATTTTTCTATAGTCTTCACCAGTTGGGGGGCGCCCTCCAAAGGACACTAGAACAGAATTGCGCCTTAACCATCAGGTACGACACAGGTACTCGTACAGCACGGCTGTCGACTAATTAGCCGTAAATCAATGGTTGCAAAGGCTAGACGCCATCCGACCCTCTGCCCAGCCGTCGGAAATCCAGTCCAGTTGCACAGATACTCTACAAGTGTCTATTGGGAATTCAAACTTAGGGAAGACTATGTTGGAAGTGATGGGATTCATTATGTAGCATATGAGCCTAGGCAATCCCGGGAGCCAGATATCCAGAATATGAAATGAATTGACCCTGAGGGCACCTGTGCTTGGGTATGTTGAATGTCTTACGCTATAATATTCCCCCCCCCAGCTAGCAGTAGTTTACTGTGGTCAATATTTTTACTGCTCGTACCGTAAGTTACAGCACGACATGCATACACAAGGCCGCCAGATATGATAATTTTCGCCAAGACTGATGCGGCTCCTCGGTAAGGTGACGTTTCAAACCGTGTACCAGGTGTATTCGAAGGGTGTCAAGAAGCCAGGGCAGTCAGTGGTTTGTAGAGCGAAGCTGGGGGCATTACACGGTATCATTTTCGGGATAACTTAGTTGACCTACTGGCCTGGGTAGGTATAGTACTAGGGTAGATCATGAATTCATGGTGCGGAGCAGGGGTGGTGCCAGGTGGTACACTGCAACCGAAGAAACATTTCAACAGAAAAATATGTGTTATGGTGCAGAACCTCTTAAACTAAACCCTTTACCAAGATTTCCTCTCATGATGGTGTTTTTGGCTACAACATCCCTAGAAAAGAAATAAAATATTAGATAGTAGACCAATATATTCTCTAGATATGGGTAACAAATTTTCAATGGATTGTACAAACCCCTTAACAGAGTTTTGTATCAATCAATAGTTCCTAGAGTGTATAAAATGCAATCAGGATTTAAGGAGTTACTTACCACACTACAACCAGCCTTTAGGAGTGTTTAGTTTTATGAGCTTATGAATTTATCAATATTCATTATCATAGTTTTGCTTGATTGATCTTCCTGGTCCAAAGAGAAATCATTATTCTAATAATGTTTTATTTGAAGTGTACTACATCTACTGAGACATTACTAGTGCGGTGTACCATGAATTCATGATATACCCTAGTACACCATTCACAGTTCGTACTGTACAGTACGATACGTCAGTCCCGAGCCTTTGGTGTAGCGCTTACCTAATCCGGGCGCTAACCGATAGCGGATGAAGGACAGCTGGGTGAGTATACCCGTATACCCACTATTCTTAGCCAACAACCGCTCCTTAGTGCCAGGTGCTCTCACGGTCGGTTGTGACCCCGCAAAAATGGGGACAACGAAAAGCTCTTAGTTGCTTCGCTCCTTTTCCTGGCAGCGTTTGGAAATTTGGCGGTGATAGGACGTCCATAGGGCTGATATAGATAGTCTATAGGTTCATGACCTCTCACGGTCGGTGTGAGGATATATGTGTCACGTGATTACAAAAAATCTTGGCACAATAGTTGATTGAAGTGTTCACTTTGTTTGCTTCCTTGCCAACCTTCTTCCATCCTCTCGCGGCGTTGACACCGCCATCGGCCACCCTAGGAATGTGCATTCCCAATGTATATCTGCTCAACCTAGGCTCCCCACATATTGCTCTTCTCATCAAATACTCCGCCACCCCACAGAGCTGGTGACATGTTCACCACTGAATAATCCCCCCTTGGGTTGTGGAATGAGCCAAAAGTTGCCATTATTGTATTTGAGGTGGCAGATGGCAGGGGGGCCGCGTGGGCGACGCCCCGTGATTCATGATTTCATATCCGCCCTTATCCATTCCCGAGACCGGCTGCAAGAATAAACCGAGTAGGAATCTGGAAGTTCTGAGTTCTTGAATATGCTCCCTGCTCCGGAATAAGTTTTTCCCGTGCCACCTACCGAACACACGTGGGAGGCCACGCACTAAAAGCACGCTAGCGCTAAATGGTTTTCTTTACCTCTTGCTTTCTCCTCCTTCATTCGTTTGCTTGCTCCGCTCACCCACACTACTCAACATACACTCACCTACTTCCCCAACCGAACTCTCCACCTGCTTCACTCGTTGCTTCCTTTCATCTAGCTCTCATCTGGTTTGTCTGTACACTTTGTGTATCATACTTCGTATATTCAATTCATTTCTTCTTTCCGGTCTTCCTTGCCGGTAAAACTGCCGTTTCGATTATTACAATTTCACAGATCTTTCAACACTACCCCCCACCGTCCCCCGACACTCCCATCGCTCCCCACCATTTCCTATATCGTCTTACGCCTGCCCTTGCAAGCCACACCCCGCAAGGCTTGACATTTTGAGGTATCGCTGCCCTGGACGGAATGCTAGATGCACCCCGGGCCCGTCCGGGGCTCATGGCGGTCCCCCCACCGGGCAGACAGCAGAGAAGCGAAGCCTGTCGCAATGTGCGCCCCCTGCAGAGACCGACCAGCTCACAATCTCCCTTTTTTTTTTCAGCTCGATACAAAGTTACTGTACCGCGGACACCCCTCCTATGAGATTGCAACCACAACTCCCACCAATTTGCTCCGCCATTTGAGCTTGATATCCTCTCCATTGCGCTCGTGTCCATTGCTACATTTACAGTGAGCCACCTGCTCACTGTGAGTGCAAACTGATACAGCACCCTCAGACCCAACAGCATACTTACTGGGACGATGTCCCATGGTTCAGCTATGTTGGGGTATCAAAGTTTAGCTGCTCTGAATGCGATCTTTGGATACAGTTAGTCAACAAACTGGACCAGCGACAGTATTACACAAAAGGCTCCCACGGCAAGTGGTATTGGCCGTCGGGGATACCCGCCGTAACAGAGCAGAGGCTAGAGAATATTCTAGTAAAAGGACTTGTGCAGAACCACGCCACACACTTGTGGGCGAGGGGACTGCTGGGGCTAGACTCAGGCCCTAGTTAGTGATGGGGGCCACCATATCATTTTCGAGTTTTTCTCCAGCAGAGCGTGCTCGGTCATCTCGAGAATCCACTATACTCGATATTGTCGGACAGTGGCCACAATCAATAACTCGACCAGGACCCATCAATAATTCAACCATGGGGTCCTCTCGAGCAGATCGTGATTGAGCAGAACCCTCATAGTTTGCTCGAGTATGCTGTCCTTCACTAGGACCAGATTTCGATAGCAGCACCCCACCATCACGAACCGAGGGACCCGACGACTCGAGTATTTCGGAGGATGAGACTGCTAGTGCTGGAGGTGAGTTAGGTTATTCAAGGCTGGAGCCATTTTGGAACTGTAGGTCACGTTCTTGAGAGCATTTGTATCATATAGCCAGGATATGGGAAGGCAATGGTACGAGGAGGCAATCCCATGAAAATCACCCGTTTATCTTATTTTCACTAACTCACTTATGTGTTACCTCTTAGCCTGTGCCCGTGGAAACGTCTGCTTGTTGACGCTGTCCCATGGAGGACATATCAGGAAAGCCGGCGCTGAGCAGGCTGCGCATGCTCTTATCTCCCTCTATAGCAATACATTCCTGCTCCCAATACAGCTCATTTCCACCAGTCCCGACCGATCAACTGCTCCATCTTGTATGCTAGCTTATTTACCGCTACTCGTACCACCTCTAGTTTCTTTTCACTATCACTTTCTAGGTTTCTCTTGCTTGTTACCACCGCCTCCAAATATCACTGTTTTCGGTTCTTGTTAGAAGGGGATCTACCTTAGAACTTGCTAGTCTAAAAATGTACGCTCCAACCCCTTCACTCATTTTTTGATCCTACCCCCCTTATTTGCAACATTGCACATGAGCGTCCATGGTGGTATTTATAAACAAAAGCCCGAAACCAAAAGAGAGGTGGCAACTGTCTCATGTAGCAAGGAAAGCGAGAATAATATTCAACAATACATATTAAATTATGGCTTCCTACTATAGGAGTGATAATTCCATCCGCCGTGTGAGTGAAAATACCGCTATGACTCCAATCAGAGGGAGAAACATCTGCGTTCGCCAATTCAAAGAAAATATCGCTTCAGTACCCGGAAGCAATACCTGTACCTGTAACTAACTATCCCTGAGTCCCAGTGCTCCCAAGTGATCGGCAGAATGAGGTCCCAGTTTTATGCCCTAGTCCTTTTTTGAAGGCCTGAGACTTGGCCTTCGGTCTCCGAGATAAAGGACAGTCGCACCCCGTTGTCCCAGATGGTCCCGTCCAGAAGGGAGATTTGGAAGTTGGAAGTGGAAGCTCTTGGCGAATATTTGAAAGGAAGAAAATTACTTGAAGGCAAGAAGTTTGCGTCATTGCGTATTAATTTGCTTTTTCCCTAGAGCTGCCCTGAGCATGATTACCAAGGCTTCGGACTTCTGGCTTCTTTCCGACTTTTTTTTACGCTCAGGGGCGCCATCACTCTACTACCGTAGTACGGTATTGTGGTAAGAGCGGTTTTCATTTGTGAGGAATATTCGCACCACCACTGGCGCGAACATCGTCGCACACCATTTGATTACAACTTCGGAAACGGGGGACCGTCAAAACAAACCCAATATTAGTGAGTTGTATAGGTCTGCGGACGGAGAAATTACTCGTAAGGTTGCGACGTTTGTAAAACGGACCGTTATCACATACCCCCCACGGCCCTGAGACTCTGGGCAATTTCTGGCTGCATGCAATAGCAGTCAGCTCTGCAAACACCACGGTATTGCGTCTAAAAAAAGGTGATTCAAGTGACAGGGGGTATCTGATAGAAAGTACTAGTACTAGTACAGTACTCGAGTAGGCTCACACTTTCCTGGATACCGGTACAGAACGGTATCTGCTTGTCAGCCGTACAGCGCACGGAAGTGCAGTTAGAATAGAATCATACCTCCACGAAATCTCTCCACACACCGGTACTCTAAATATTATATGTTTCCTGCTCCGCCCGACTGTCATACTCGTACTCTGTATTTCCCCGGATTCCAAAAGTAGTTAATCGGGAGGCCTTGGGTAACAAAGGTGAGACAGGGTGGAATCTCTCATCCATGCTGCTACCTGGCTCATACTACCGGTACCGATACCGTAAAACATGAAAAATTGGACAGTGGGTGCTAGGTCGTTAGGCCTTCCTTTCTCGGTAAGTTCATGGAATCTTTGTTTCCTTTTTTCTTGTCATGGAAGGGGGAAAGGGGCAATGTTTTCACTGTGCTTTTTTCTCTCCCTACTTCCAGAGAAGGAAATTTTGGACTACACAGCACACCATCCAATCATTCAAATTTTTACGCCATTCGGCAATACCCCACTCCTGGACCCCTCGAACGGACTTTTAAATGTATCGTAGCACAATCTATGTGCCACCGGGTTTGCGTGACATTGCGTGCCGGGTGGTTGAAATGAACAATCACAATCTCACCCACCCGTTGTCATACAAATAATCCCGATGCCGGTATTCCAGCAACTTGTTCCACGGGACAGTTTTTTCTTCTTATTTTCTTCCAGGGCCTAGAGATTAGCTGGGTAGTGCACATCGTGTACTCTAGTACCAGCTTCGACAGGGGGTGAGAGATGAAATGACTGTACCCCCGCGGTTAGCATACCATGTACGAGTGGTACCGGTGCGGGTGCTTCCGTTCCAGAAGGTTCACTGCTCCCCTCCCCGTATTCCTCCCCAAAAAACACCCCCCCCCCGATGAAACATCTGCGCCTTCCATCTACGAGTACCAGAACTTCGGACCTTCCTACCGTACCGGTACTAGGTCGAACCGCCAATGGGTGTCGTCACATCATTTTCTTCCGCCACAACTGCACTTCTCCCACCCTCAACTGATTCATCCACGATCGTCCGATCTCAGGAATCGAGGCAATCAGCTCCGGGGCCCAAAAAGGCGTTTTCCGGGTGCCAAGTTTCGAGTGGGACGCCGGATTGGTTTATGTA
Source organism: Tuber melanosporum (assembly GCF_000151645.1). Lineage (NCBI taxonomy): Eukaryota > Fungi > Ascomycota > Pezizomycetes > Pezizales > Tuberaceae > Tuber > Tuber melanosporum. The sequence goes on from NW_003299101.1 coordinate 172,612, forward strand.
GGATAAATTTATGATATTAAGAGTGGGTCTACCAGATTTGTATGCAAAAAAGGCGCTAAACAAACCAATGTCCTCCAGCTTGAATAGCTTGCATAAACGCTTTTTTCAACTCCGGCGGGGAAATGCCTCTAATGGACTACTCGAGTACTCTTTTCGGCTGTCCCGCGGTAAAAATATCCGCTTCGGTGAAAATAACTAGTTACCCCGCATTTAGAAGCTTCCAGGCCAGGGGGATTCCCCCCCACACTACTCAAGTACAACTTTTCCGCGTAGGATGTCCATCTGGAGGGTGCATAATTTCTTTTGGGGAAAAATCTATCATACTCGAGCACCGTGCCAGTACGAGTATATGATATCAGGTCCACCACGAATACTCGAGTATAATGTGCAGAGTGTGTATTCTCATCAGACTTTCACCGCACAGATGCTGCTCTGAGGTTAGCCAAAGCCCTACCCATGCATACTGGTAGGTTAGGAGTTATTACTCGTAATTTTCTGACGTTTTCAAACACGGCTACTATTGCATACCACCAAAGCATTGAGGCTCATGCAGATTTTTTTTGCGAGAACTCGAGAGTCCCTCGAGCACAGCACCGTCAATTCGGCCTCCGGATTTTGGTATTTTTCTGCGCCCCCGACAACTGATGGGGGAAATTTATGCAGGTTGAATAGGAATTGCTCGAGTACCGTATACGAGTAGAAGGACGAAGGGCAAGAAGTTATGGAACAGTTATTCGCGGTTAACCGGCCAAATACATCCCTGTCAGCCCATGGCTGCCTACCCTTGTACAGTCGTGTCCGGAAAGTTTTCGTACCCTCGCATGGCAACCGCACAACCACAACCCCCAACCATAAAAATTTCAAAAAAAATGTAAAGAATTCAATTAAAGAAAACATGATAGTATTGCTAGTAGACAATAAAAAAACATTATTACCATTTTGTATGGCCTCCATTTGCATCCAGTACAGCTTGCATTCTCTCAGGCATCTTATCTATCTATCCATCCAACTTCTCTTGGGGAATTAAATCCCACTCTTCCTTTGCTGCCTCAAACAATTCAGCTGCACTATGAGGCCTTCTTTCCAGTCTGGAGAATCGCTTGGTAAGGGCTCTTTTGAGTAGCGCCCATGTGTTCTCAATAGGATTGAGATCTGGTGAGTTGGGTGGCCAAGGGAGTTTTTTGTAACCACAGTCTGCTTCCAATTTTCGATTTTCCTTACTACCATGCCAGGAAGCATTGTCTGCAGTAAGGTAGATATTGTCAGAAGGTCTATCCAGACCCTCTATAAAAGGGATAAGGTAAGGCTGGTGGATCTCAGTTGCATATTGGTGAGAGTTTAGGCCAAGTCTGTCTCTTTTACTGGTCCTTTCCTCCTCCCTTCTCTTTCTCACAAGAATTAACTCAGTCTTTCCTCCCTTCATCATTGCAGCATATACTCTAATACTAGTCCTTCCAGACTTAAAGTTAGGCTTTAAGTTTTTTTCTTCCAGCTTTTCACCAGGTCTAACTCTGATATTTCTGCCTGTTGGATTTGGATCATAAACAATGGTAGCTTCATCCACAAAAACAACTCAATTCCATGCCCCTTTCCAGTTCCTCCTTCTCCTAGCAAACTCTCTTCTTTTCTCCTTTTATCCTTTTCTCCAAAAAGGCTTTTTCCTAAGTATCAGAAGCTTAAAACCAGCTTCTGATATGGTCTTATCAATAGTGGTTTTACCAAGACCAATATTGGCTGTTTTGGTAATGTTGCATAACACTAAATGAGGCTCAGCATCGATAACTGACTCCACTATCTTTCTTTTTATGTTAGTAATTTTGGTTGGTCTTCCACCTCTTTTTGCATGGTGAGTGTTTCCACTCCTAGATTTAGCTCTTTCGATCACAGACTGAACAGTGAACTTGGATACACCTAAAGACTTAGAAATTTTGTCATATCCCATATCTGTATGTTTATACAGAGTATAAATTTCCTTATTCAGGTCTTCTCTTGCTCTTAGATTATGTGGAGGGGACATGGTGAGGAGGGTTGTAGTAGTGATGAGGTGTTGCAGGGTTGCACCTCAGGGGTATGAAAACTTTCCGGACATGACTGTACAAGGGGGGGGAAAGAAGTAGTGTGACACAGTAGCAACCGCTTCCCACAAGATCACAACTCTACTCCCAACCCCCATCACTACAATACTCACTATATCCCCCACTACCTGTCAAACTATTTCAGAAAAGCACTATGAGGGTAAAGGGAACCCGCAGAAGTGAGCGTAAGTAGTTTAATTAAATGAATATGTACATAAAGTTGAAATAATAATAAAATCAAATGATTTAGCGATTAGTCCACAAAATCTTGAGTGGCAGTGATCATTAACGAAGAAGTGACAGTGCTTCAAGTGGAAAACTATGTGTGATGACCGGATCCGTATTATTGCTCTCCGAGAATTAGTGGAGTGGTATTTCAGAAAGATAACTGCCGAATTGGAGGAAAAAATAGGCCTTAAAGTTCACCATAGTACCTGTGCTCGCATCTATCAACAGTATTGGGAAACAGGTAGTCCTTCCAACTACCAGCAAATAGGAAGACCTCCAATCTTCCAGGAGTCTGATCTACTTGATCTAAAGTCTTTTATTAAAGAAAATAAAAGAAATAGAAGACTCTCTTGGGAGGATATTAAAGAAGAGAAGGGATTAAAGGCATCATCCAGGACAATTTGGAAGGCAGCTAAGAGTCTTAATTTAAATAAAAGAAAACCACCCAAGAAGTAAGTACTTTAATGAAGATTCAAGTGTTTACATAACTAAAAGATATTTTAGATGGAGATTGCGCCCTAAAAATATTCCAATTAGATTTGGTTAGTATATGAGAAAAAGAGCTTAGAAACTAAGAGACTGGTCCAGAATCATATAGACTGATGAAACCTCATTCTCTACAGCTGGATTTGGGCAGAGAGGATGGGTGATAAGAGAACCTTCTGAGGAATATGATCAGGATTGCATTGATGAGGTCTGGGAGTCAGGAAGGGAGACAGTTATGGTATGGGAAACTTTTTGTAGGGATTTGAGGTCAAAGCTAGTGGTAGTACCAGGAAAGGTTAAAGTGGATTCTTATGAGTATACTAAGTATATTCTGGATCCAGTTTTAATTCCTTTCTGGCATGAGTGTTATGAGAGATTTGGTTGGACTAGGGTTATTGAAAATGGTGCACCAGGGCATAAAGGGTAGATTCTACCTCCTTATAATTATTGTATTTTCTGTTTTTTGATATAGAAATACTTACTTAAGAATATAATCTAACTACTGGTTTAATCACAGATATTCTACAAAGTGTAGAAAAAGGAATGGGGTGGATATATTGCCCTGGCCACCACAGTCACCAGACCTGAACTTAATTGAAAATATTTGGGGAGATATGGAAACTTACTTGGGGAAAAGGTATGGAAGAGTTGCAAGCAAGGAAGAGCTAATCAGAGCTGTGGAGGAAGCATGGAAAGCTATTCCTGATGGAAGGTTTATGGATCTTTGCAGAAGTATGCCAAAGTGGGTCAGAGAGGTTATTAGAAGAAAAGGGCACCAAACTCATTATTGATTTATGATTTTCTTTTTATTTTACTTTAAGGAAATACTAAGCATTTTTTAATTTTATCTCCTTTACTTATTTTATTTATTGAATGTGGTTGTGGAAAATGGTAGTACTATATGTTGTTGATATTGTTTCTGTACGGGAATTTGTGTTGCACGGGTGTCGCATTACTTTCTTCCCCCCCCCTCGTACTTGTACCCCGTCTTCCCAGCCTGGAATTGCTTTCCCTAACAACGAGGCTGCAAGCGAGCTAATAACTCTTCATCATCAATCGTTTCCAGGGATTTGTCCCCACCAAGTGCGGCTTGGGTCCTAATTTCCTACTACTGTACAAGTACGAGTAATGCAATGTGTGTGGAATTCTGGCACAAATTCTCGAGTGACGATTCGTGCACACCTTGTGCGGGATATAAATTTCACCAATAAGGGTTAGACCGTCTCGGAAGGTGTCTTTCCCGGGCAGCATCGGGGCGTTCTCTCTGCGTCTAGGTTATGCTGATAGGGCGAGACAATACAAGTACACATGGAGAAGACTGGAGAGGCTCCACTCTGTACGGTGAGCGAACGAACCTGCATTTCGTCAGAGTAGCCAATACCGTCAGGGTTCTGCACCCGCTTTCCCACTTCTTGGATAGCTCATGCTAGCTCAGAGCGGGGATTCCAATCAGGTCCGACTGTACATTGGGTCGGTGGATGCCAGCGCAGCGGACAAGTTTGGTAGGCGACTATGGCCCCGAAGACGTATCTTGGCATTATGCTTCAAGCTTCAGGGATAGTTCTAAAGCTGGAAAACGGGGTGAGCATGCCATCCGCCGTAACTCGACACGGGACCGATGGGCATTCCTTCTCCTCGAGGGGGATTGAGGGTTCAGGATAACACGACCGTACCACGCGGCAGCGAGTCCCTCCCTCCCCCTAAGCGCTGGACAACCGCCCCAAACGCGATGCAACGCGGGACTAACAATGCCTCGGCGTCCAGAAGCAGCGAGTAGCAGATGACTCATTCACAGAACACGGCGTCCTGCACTCTTTTTTTTCCCCCTGTCGCATGCATGCACATTATCGGGGGGGTTTGTCTTTATTGTCGACACAGAGCCAGGGCATCCAATAGTCTGCCGCCGCTTACACGCAATCAATCCCCCGCTGTCTTGTCCGTCTCTCGGTCCTATGGAATGTCTTAGGGACTCCGTTACCAAATAGCTGCACACCATTCCCACGACTCCAAGGTGGAGCGGGATGGGATGGGTGATTGGCTTACACAAGATTACAAATTCCGTGAGCCAGGAAGGCGGCACGCACTCACCCATCCGCACCCCCGCGGGGTCCACCCCTAATTCCAGCAGGTAAGGACATGCGAGCCACCCCCAAGCGGCTACCAGTACGAGTAGCCAAGTGCACTTCTCGCAGCGACAACAAATCTGGTATCATAGGAAAAAAAAGCACTGTTGACAAGCGAAGGGTTGGGGGCCTGTCACATCCGATGTCCGATGTGCTGCCATTCTCGCTCCTCCCGAATGGAGCTTGTGCGATGGAGTGCTGTTCATGTAAAGTAACTTAGCATATGATAACGGTGGAAGGGAAAAGTGTATTGAGCAATAGATATAAGGCATGCGTTCGGTCCCGGTATAACAGATGATACATAGTCCTTCAGTCCTCCTGTCTTCCGTGAAGTCTGGCTAGCAAAGTAAGTCGGATCGCTAGTTAGCTTAGGTTATGGTACGAACGGGAGATGCGATAAGGTACACTATCATCAGCTTCCCCATCAGATCAACCGACGTCAACAATTATCAGTCAATCAATCAATAACCCGCCCAACACCTTGTTTGCCAGGCAATATATACAGCCCTGCGTCACCAGGTTAGGAGACCAATTATCTTATTCCCCATCTTCAGCTTCCTTCCCTCTTCCCCTTCTCCATTGCCACCATTACCACCTCCATCATCCCCATCCATCATTGTCCTCTTGTTCCCTCCCTCGCACCTTCGAATAGACGAGATGGCTCGACATCCCCACCCTGTTTCTGGCCAGCTAGAGCCCAATCGGGAACACGCGAAGCCGTCGGATCTGTCCCACCACTTTAACCGTGTTACCCGTGAGCGAACTGCAAGTGCAATCAAGAACTTGTACAAATATTTCCAGGCCCCAGGAATGATAAATTTGGCCGGTGGTATGTGCACCATCCATTGTCTGCGAGTAAAAATGCTTGTTATACCGGTTTGCTGACCGCGCCCTATAAAGCTCTACCGTTCCCCGGGTACTTTCCCTATGATACATTGGAATCCGCTGTCTCAACTTCAGGTCGCTTCCCCGCAAACCTTATCGAACAGCTTAACAAACCGATTCCCGTACTCTCCACCTCTCCGCCACCTCCTCCTAAAAGATCATCCCCCCTGTTTTCTTTCTTCAGGCCATCACCGTCTCCGTCACCGGCTGCCTCCCCCACACCAAGGAAGACCTCAGGGAGTCCCGGCACAAGTTCCTCACATCTGATTGTTCCGAAATTCAAACCTGGAGGCCCACCGGGAGGCAGTATTGATGTTGCTACGACATTGCAATATGGCCAAGCTTCCGGCTTCGGTCCATTGGCCGAATTTATCAAAGACTTTTCGATTAATCATCTCCATGGCGGGAGGATCCCATATGAGAATCCGGAAATACTTCTGACGTGTGGTAATACCGATGGTTTTGGGAAGGTGATGCAAATGATTGCCGAGAGGGGTGACAGCATGCTCGTGGAGGAGTACACATATCCGAACGCTATCCAGACAGCTGACCCCTATGGTGTAAACATATCACCTATCAAGGTGGACGCTGAGGGAATGCTATCTGAAGGAAAAGGAGGTCTTAGAGATGTTCTCGAGAATTGGGACCACAGAAGATTCGGTAGAAGACCTCGCTTAATGTACACTATCACGTTAGTTTCTCCTCCCCCAAAACCTCGAGTGTTGCCATGACTGACCCTTGTCCTTGTACAGAATCGGTCAAAACCCCACCGGCGCCACACTTTCTTTGCAGCGCAGAAAGGAAATCTACCGTTTGTGTGAGAGATACGATGTGATCATTATCGAAGATGATCCGTACTGGTATCTCCAGTATACTGAATCCTCGCACCCCAAGGACGCCCAAACCCTGCCAGCCAACTCTACCGGAATGAGATATCCTTTCCTGGAAGCCCTAACCCCATCCTACTTGACAATCGACACCTCTGGGCGCGTCATCCGTCTTGATACCTTCTCGAAGACAATCGCACCCGGTTGCCGTCTGGGATGGGTCACAGCACAACCAGCTTTCATCGAGCGCCTGACTAGAATCACCGAGAGTTCCACTCAAAGCCCCTCCGGCTTTGCCCAAGCGATGGTAGTTCAGCTGTTGCGCAATATTTGGGGTATGGACGGTTGGGTCAGCTGGCTAGAGGGACTTCGTGCCGCATACGAGGCTCGAATGAGAATAATGTGCAGTGTCTTGGATGCATACAAGGAGAGCGCCATTGTCTGCGAGAGCAAAGACGAAGATTCCATGATTGTGGACAAAGTCAGAATGTATTCTTTCGACGAGCCCATGGGTGGGATGTCCGTATGGGTTCATATCCACATCACTTCCCACCCAGCGTACGCCGCATACCTCGCTCGCGGGCACACTAAGCGAGAAATGATGAACCAACTGTGGAAGTATGGTGCTGAGGAACACATCTGTCTCCCATGTCCCGGCTGGATCTTTGGCGCGAACAAAAACATCCAGGAGGACAACAGTGCTGAGTTTTTCAGACTCTGTTTTGCGGCGATCGAAGCCGAGAGAATTTTGGAGGCAACCGAACGATTTGGAAGGGGAATTCGTGAGTTCTGGGGACTCAACGCTGACGAAATCGAGAGCTGTTGTTCGGCGGATGGCGTGCCGGAGGCCCAAGGAAAGGAAGCCGCATGGGGGTTGGGATGTGGCGGGTTCGGGTGTTGAACTTATTCGTCTTTTTCATTAGTCTTTCGTTCATTCACTAGGGCGCAATTTTTCATACGGTGGGGGATAAATGGTTGGGAAAGGTCATAACATTGCATTGGGAAAGGGGAAATGGAATCGGAAATGGGATGGGAGGGAATTCAAGGGTATAAATCAGGATTCTTAGCATTTGCATTGTACTCGTACATATAAAATTAAGCTCTTTCTACCCCCTCACAAATCCAAACCCTGGCACCTGTACGGTACTTGTACTAGTACCGTACTAGTACAAGTATCATAAATAATCTGTCCGGGGCGTTATACGTCAGACCGTTAGTGCCTCATCCTTCTGTGAGACATGTCAGCGTTTGGGCCTCGTTGATTGGGTGGCGCAAGGAGGTTTGTGCGTTCAACTACGATATGAGGTTGTTGTTCCTGGACGGTGACCGGGGGCGTGAATCAACGGGATCATCCTGAAGGTACGATCGCTGACACTGGAGATCATTGAGTGGGGGTGGTGGGGTGGGGTGGGGTATTTCCAATACGAGTATTGACTGGGGTGGTCGAATTTTACTCCTTTGAATTGTTCATCATACGGACCCAGTACGAGTACCGGTACTCTACTCTCCTCAGCTACTAGGCATGAGAGACCTCAGACTGTCCATCTACTTCTATCATAGCGCAGGCAGAGATCGGCTGAATATTATAGTTGGTGGGTCAGTGGATAATTCTCCAGATTATCCTCGGTCTGAGCAGGGCAGACTTTCATTAATTACACATGCTAAGCTACCCCATCAGAGTTCGTTACAGTGGCGAAAAATGTGATAACTTTATTCCCGGAAGACTTCAGGTCAAACCGGTCAGTCCATGCTTGAATCTGTCACAAATTGGCTTACGGTGCCATCCTTGCTAGCTAGCTGGTTAAATAGGGTACGGTAGTCTAATCTCAAACTCACTCTGCAACTACTTGTACAGTACAGCAGGAATACCGGATCATTCACGCTCACTCGTCATAACAGACCTTTCGTTAACAACCACTTGATAGAAACAAGAAATATTTATCACACCCCGGCTATACTCGTATACAATTAATCCCCCCCCCCCACACCCCCAGCGTCTCTCTTCAAAACTCCGCCCGGAACCCACCCTTCACCACCTTGCTCCTCTTGACGACAAAAACGCCACGATCAATCGTGTTGACAACGATGTGTCCAGACTTAAAGTACCCGTACGAGGCCCAGGTTCCGACAAAAGTAACATTTGGCGAGTTGTCGTCGTCGGGGAAGACGTCGAAATAGGCGACTTCCTGGACACCGGCACCGGTCGGGTCATGGGGGATGCTGGTGATATCGAGGATGCGAAGGCCGGCGCCGTAGTTGGACTGGTAGGCGTAGCCCTTGTCGACGTACTGGTTGTGGTCGATCGAGATGGCCTTGGACTTGTAGATTCCCGACTGGATCGGCTTTTCGAGGTTGGAGATGTCCCTGGATTCGTTGAGTTAGCTGGGGAGCGCTTCGGTTCTCGGAGCGGACGTATGTTTAAGGAGGGAGACTTGGATACCAGATGTATGTGGTCGCGTGCTGGTCGGCTGCTGGCCCGACCCTCCTGATTTCATCGAGCTCGTCGTCGAGGAGGAGGAAGCGCTGATCCTTCTCGTCGAGAACCCATCCTTGATGGGTGTAATTGACGCCTTCGTATGAGGTTTTGGAAATGATGTTAGTGGTGGCCTTGTCCGTGATGTCGTAAATGGTCAAGCTGTCCTCGTTGTACCCGTAGCAAATCTCCTTGCCGACGTATTTAGTGTGTGGGCCCTGGTAGATTAGGCATTGTGCACTATAATCTCTTCAGCGAATATCGGTACAAGGCGGCAATGAGCGAATCCCTACTCGTGGACATATCCGTCACCAGAAGCGCAGCCGGTCTTCTTGGGCTTTGAAGGATCGGAAACATCGATAAATATCAATCCGGAAGCGCAAGTGTCGTTACGGGGCTGTCGGGATTATTTAGAACGTGTTAGGCCTCAATTGATGGGAGGAAAGTACTTACCGCAGCTCCAACTGCAATGACATGTTCACTTGCTTCGGCGATAACAACGTTGTGAGACCTGCCAATGGGTAGGTCATTGAACCAGCCAGTAAGGTCAGTGGCAATGTTGAAAGTCTTAGTTACCCTCGAGAGTGAGTCCCATCTAGGGCGTATATCAATTAACTAGAGCGCTGTATTATCAATAGCTGTGGGCCATCATCACCATCCAGGGGGGGATCATACCTTCCTCAGATCAAAGATCTGAACACCATGCCCAACAGCCTCCGAGCCGATGATAGCATAGTGCTTGTATGTCTTGATCTCTCTCCACCAACTCGGCACACTCTGATGCGGAAGGCGACCAAGATAATCGAGAGTGCCCTCCGCCTTCCCATAGACGGGAACCCAATTCCACCAACCTCTCCCGACAACCTCAGCGAAGGCGGCGCCGTCCGCCTGACCAATAATGACGAATTCTCTCCCTTCTAGTGTAATTCCCCAAATTGAGCTTCCTAAATTATTCGCGAAAGAGGGTTAGCCGGGGACCGCAGCTTTGAAAATCCGGAATGAGGTGGTGATATTGCCTAGTCGTGTGGAATCGTTTCCAGCACTTCCCAGATCCTCGTGGCTCAGATGTCCGGTGAGGTCAAGATTGAAGCATTGATGGCTGTTGTTGGCGCCGGGGCCCAGCTGAATGATCCCGTCTTCTCCACATTCCATATAATAGTTGTGGCTCTTCCATGCTCCATCAGCGAAGTAACCTTTTCTCTCCAGATCGTCCCAGGTGGCTTGCTTGGTGCGGAGAATGGACCCCATCACCTCTCCGGAGGAATATCTCGCGTGATCATCTTGATCGACTGGCTTCTCTCGGGCAAGGGAAGTGGTCGCCAACAGCGAAAGACCAACAATGGAAATGAAAATTTTCATTTTTTTGGGGGGGGGCGTGGTCAAAGCTCCGAAGACTTGAAAACAAGAGCAATCGAGGGTAGGAATTGACCGCAGAGCTTGCTGGACTCCGGAAACCAGTCTGGAGCTCTCCACAATTTATATCCTTTGCTCAGACATAACCTCAGCGGCTTCCCACGTCCATGCTATCATATTCGGAGTCCACCCACTCCGTCAGAATGGCTCCCAGGGAAGCAGTCTGGAAGGTCCACATCTATCTATCCCTCAACATCGAGGTAACAACCAATCTACTACCGTTTAGTTACTACCGTGCTACGGATCTTCCACCCGAATACGCACTTCAGCAACAATCATATGTTAACATTGGGGGAATGAGATTTTAGATTAAGCCCAAAAACGGTGTGAGGACCGCATTGGAAGCACACCTAACATTCCTCACGCGGGAGTACCGGCCAGGAAGACGTTAGACCCTGTCACTCGCGCACGCGGCACGCAGCTTTTTTAGCTCCCTCGTGACAACGCGAAAACAAACCCGTGCGTGCAACCAAAAAAAACAAGTAATATGGGAAGGTAATTCTGGATCAATCTTTGGATTCTGTGGTTGCAGGCAGTGGAGGAAGCGGCAGTGGGGTTGCGGGAATGTCTCCGACTTGGCGGGCAAGGTACAGTACTTGTATTCGAGTACAAGTACTGTACAATTATCTACTCGCAGCCTCTATCGTGAACTTCATTGATGTACGTCACCTCGGATGAGCGCGGGAAGCTGGGTGACAAAGGTCCTCCAATAACCCTTTTTTTCCCGCAGGTCCTGAACAGCAGGAAGCTTGTTTCCTTACCCCTTTGTCTTCCCCCCCCAATTGCAGGCACACTTGAACCTGTCAGGGGTGACTCAGCGATCTCTCCTTATCCAAGTAGCTTTGTAAGAAATTGGGCGGTATGAGCTATCCTAGTCTCCGCCCAAGGTTGCCCGCCGCTTGGCGATTGCTTAGGTACAGATTTTGCGGGGCTGGTAAGTCGGTTTGGGTTACCCGCAGACTCGTATCACCGCGAGCGGAGCACTACAGTCCAACAGCAGTCGGGTTTAGATATGGGATCATCATAACTCACTCGTATATCCGTACTGCCCTTGTGTTGGAGGGAATGCGTTTAGGCTGGTGCCAGTATCTTGATTGATGGAATGATGGTTGGTATCATACCGTGGATTGTTGGGTGGGTCGAGAATGGCTCTTGGCTTGTGGGTTTTATCCTTTGGCCAGGAATGAGTGGCTTGTGAATGAATGATGGTCATGGGTTAATGGCTACACTGAATTGGGATGTTTGTATATATATACCATTCGTATCGCTATGATTGTCGTGAATGGGGATCAGTGGATAAAATGATATTCTATGTAAGGCTGACTTCGGTTTTCACCTTGCCCACCCTATTCCCCGATCGCCTGAAGTTAGGATGTGTGCAGCTACCCCAGCTGGCTAGCTTAGTTGACATGGCTTGAGTGTCCCACTCTGAGTTAGGTACGGGGAGGGGAGTCTTTCTATCGAGGTTATTCCACTAAGTCTCTGCGGAGAGGGTCTCCAAGGATCAGCACTCATGTGGATGACTTTTTGGAGAAAACATTTGAGCAACATTGTCACATGCTCTCCAAGGGAAGGGAAGGGCGCATAGAAATTGTGCGGTGAAGTGCATTCCCGTGTCGATCGCTCAAGCTGTAATCTTGGCCTTGCCACCCCTATATTGGACAGGATAAAGTAGCCTGCTCAAGAAGTGCCTCTCTCCGCCGTTCTGAGTGGAATAACGACCGCCCTATGGCACAGAGTCACTTGCAATGGGCCGCGCTTCCATTCCTTCTGCCAGGAGACAGCATTTCTAGGCTGAGATGTCTGTAACTAGCTTAAACAGAGAGGTCATAGGAGGGAACATGGATCAGTTCTAGAACTGAGATCACAGATTTCTAAAATCAGCCCGGATTCAGGGCCACATTAATTTCATTAACTTTTAGTCTATTGGTCGCTCAAAGCAAGGAGCACACTGCAACTGTCCGTCAGAAGCTGTAGCTTGGGAAGCAAGCAAGCTATTATCCGCCAACCCCAACACCACCACACTGGAATATAATTTATTTTAAGTTTGGTTGAGAAGTTTGATAACTGTTTAATTAATTATTTAATTATAAAGTTATAAATACTTATAAGTAGGTGGGCATCCTTGACATTCAAGCTCCTACTCTATACCCGCTGCGACACTCGATGGCCCGGAATAGTGGTATTAGTAACCGAGTGGGTATTCAAGGTTTCTGATCCCACGCGGATTGCCGGAACCCTACAGCTTGACCGAGAAGAACGGGCTACCTAGCCACCCCCTAAGTACATGATTTCACTACGACTACGAGTACCTCTCTAGTACCGCCCTGGACACTGAAATGGGAATTTTGGAAGGATGTAAATCCGGGCGATAACCCACATGCTCCACCAGGTTAGAGCCTGGTTAAGAACTGGCCCCAAACTCTGCTGATGTGATATGATATACACAAGCGTAGGTCCTATTACGTGACGGTTAGGGTATAGAAAGGCTCCGGGGAAAAAATCTTGCCTAGAAACCAACAGGAAATCCAAGGTAGGTTTCGCTATACGAGTAAAGTAGCACCCCATTGCCAGGGACCTCACTCCCCCGGATCCCCGTTGTCCCGGATGAGATTCTCTGATTGCAAAAATATTTCTTGCACCAAAACCCAACCTGTTGCCCAGGATAATCCGTTGTCCCGGACAAATTCTTGGATTTTTGCAGGATTTTGGCCACCCGGGACCAACGAGGTGCCACCGTACTCAAAGAAGCTCAATGTCAAGATCCCCTAGATAAGGACCGGATGGGCTATCGGAATGTAGAAACCAGGCTCGGCCAACTCGAGTAATCTCTTGCGTTGATTTCTCCCCATTCTTTCAACTGATTAACCAGCTAAATGCAGTGTTGGTGGTGACTAGCGGTCACCCCCGTTATCGCATGGCTGTGGTCAGGACTCATCACGGCGAAGGCCATTGTAGTAAGACTGGAGTTGGAGCTTGAAGGGTTGAGTTGGGGGAAGTCCGGAAAGCTTGGAATCTGGTTGTGATGGAAAATATAATGCAGAAGGTTCAGACTCGAAAGGTAGAAACCGAACTTTCATGCTTGGGGCTGGGTATGAAATTTTTGTTTTGTGCCCCCCGTAGCTCATCTATTCTACCTAACAGTTATAGCTAGGGACAGTCGATATTTTGACATGCTTCTGTATCGTTCGATTTGTTCAAGTCCTATAGCTGTGACCTTTGATGGGTAGAAGAAAGAAAGTGTGTGCAAACGGGTGGGGCGCAGGATTTCCAGAACCGCCAGAAGAGCGTAAACCTACGATCAGTATCACGGTTGACGTTCGGCCGTAGCGTGGCGCGGCAATTCTAGGAGCCTTTAGCAAAAGGTGTCTTTCAATCCGCTACACCAACAGACTTGTGATGCTGAAGAAGGGAGTACCTACCACTGAATGTATGTATGTCAGGGCCCCGCGAAAGATCCAAAACAGATGAAATTTCCTCCGTATATGTTGACGATTCTAGCCCAGCCCGAAGGAGACAATGCACCCGTTCGATCCCAAAACAAAATATCAGTTAATATTATCTAAAGAAAACTGATTCATGAAGTATGACCGCCTTTTAACGGTTGTTATACCATAGACATAGAGATTGCAAGAGACAAAATTGAATAGAAGCAAGGGATCTTGATTACTTGAAAGTCTCGTAATATGGAAATATATGGCTTCTATACACCTGATTCATCCTCTCAGCAGTGCGAGTCGCACAACAAGACTGGCTGAACGTGGGAGTTAACCAATATACGAAAAATAGGGCATATCATACCTTACCAAAATGGAAACAGAAACAGGCCCCGAGTGAGCCGTAGTGACCATGCCGCAGTGTCCTTCTAAGAGTTCATTAATGAGCAAACCAACGTGTTCGGCCATAGAACGATGAAAATTTCGCATCCCGTCCGCTCTGCGGTAAACAAGCATTGTATCGTCCGGTTAGTACTACAGTGGGTGACCATGTGGGAATCCCGGATGCTGAACTCTTTTGACCTCTTGCCACATTTCTTTTTCTCACCCACGAGAGAGTGTGAGAAAAAACGGTTGTATTTGTCTTGGATGGTGATTTCCAGGGAATTTTCAGAAAACAGGAATGAAAATTTCCTCCCGGCGCATTCGATCCCTATGCTGGTGAGAAGAAGCTCCGACCTTCAGGAGGTAGTAAATTACCCCGAGATATAGGGAATAGCGGCCAGCAAACACTATCGGTCGGTGCAAAGTGAAAATGCTCAGGAACTGCTAGTCTAGGTATAGAGGATGCGTGGACAGCGAGTCAGGGCCCTCGGGCGCAGGGGGTCGGGGACAGGTATAATACCAAAAAAATGGAGTAAATCTTTAAAGGCTCCCTGGCTAATCACATGTATGACAATAATAATTATGAGAATGAGAAAGGGAAGGAAAAGAACTAGGTTTGGGTCCCTGAGCGCGAATTCCAAAAAAGGAAAAATGAGTGACCGATGATGACGATGTATAACTACACCGTTGAAGCTAATGAGAAAGAGGTCTGATCACATCCTATTCACAAACTCTCGGAAGCTGAATCCACCACTAGATTGAAGCAGGTCCCCTCCTTCTTTCCACCGCCGGGTCCTGCCGATTTCACGCATCAAAAACCCTAGATATAGGTGGTGGGGAGCTCTAGAATCCATCGCCAAGGTGCTCGGGATGGAGAATACTAAAGAGTAAGGTCTGTCGCCTATTGGTGTTATGAAGTGGAGACTTCCTCCCGAATCAACATGTCCCACTGTTTACCCCGGAATCGCACCACCGTGACTCTGTTTCTTTCCCTTTTTTCCCCTCCCTTTTTGCCTCAGAACTAGAGGTGAAACCTCTACGGGTATTGCTATATCAGATAATACCACTATATTCTAGAGGACCAACAGACCAACCCCTTTGAGGCGTTGATATCTAGCTCTCTGAGGGGCATAGTGAGGGTGATCTCGGCCAACCACGTCTGGGTAAAAAAGCAAACCCCGTTAACGTATATATGTTAGAATAGCAATCCTCAATTGAGAATAGGAAGAGGAATTTTGAGTGACAATTGGTGAAGAATTGAAGCTAGCGAGACGCAAATGACCGGGACGCTTTGGATCCACATGGTAGACATGTAATCCCAATTGGTAGTTGGTGGGATACGGTGGCTAGGTGGAAGGCATAGTGTCATTATCGTAGTTGGAGCAGTCACGACCGTGGTTGTATGATGTGTCTTTCCAGTTATGAGGGTTTGCTCTCATGGTGGCGTGTTTTCTCTTCCTGTATGACACATGCTTAGGCAGGAACGAATCAGTCATGGACCACTTGTCGAACACATTCACTCTCTCCTCCACCCAAGTGGTTTTTTCCTCCAGTTCGCTATGAAGTGTCCGCCGCCTTTATTCGTTATCACTACAAAGTTCAGAAAAACAGGAGCACCGTAATAGCAGATTGAGGAAGGATTCCAACTTGAGAGAAACTTTTTGGAGAAGAGGTCTACTTAGTGAGCACTTTATATATATCCCTGGGATGCAACGATTTCAAGAACCCTACCGATTCCCCCACCCGCCGACAACCTTTTCTTTCTTTCTCGGTGGAATTTATTTCCTTCGGGTGATGCCCAGAGTTTCCGTGCATGTGTCCAGAAGAAATGGTATGTGACTCAGGTTAGTTAAGCTGGTGGGATAACAAGTACAGTACCAGTTTCATCGGCAGGCTACTACACTACACGACATACCCCCCCAGAAACGGTTTCTCCCATCCTCTGAAGCGTCTTGAAGATGTGAGTCTATATCCGATCAAATAGTGGAAGTTAAATTGGCTGCTGGTATCCAATACTCACCGGCACGATGTGAGGTCACTATTCGATCCAGTTCTGGCCTTCCGAACAACACTCTTCCAAGGATTGCTAACCCTGCCGAGGTTATCCCGAAGAAGAAAGTCGTCTATAGTAAGGGAGAAAGGGCAGCACCGCTTTACCAGTCAAACGCCGGCCTGGACCCGGGCTTGTTGAGGAGGGCGACTTATAGGAAAAAGCGGAAGGAGGCTATATCACAGGCGAAAAGGGGAGGGCGATTGCTATTTCGGGTTAAGTAATGACGAAGGATAGTTTTTTATAATAGAGGAAAGGCACAAATTCTTAGAATTAAACCTGAACGTGTAAACCGGAGGAGACTAGTTCTAACATCCCCGTCTCGCGTTCGGTCTGATTAGTCCGTGATCCCAGAAATCTCTCAGAGGAATGTTGGAGAAGCCAAAGAAGAGCAGACTTCCCCCCCCCCTACTAAATTGCATTCCAAAGTTGGTCTATATGGAAGACAGCTTATTCGTTGGATTACCAATACGGGGCGTTCTGTTATTGGACATTCTGGGTGGGCAGCTGTTTTCGCGTCATATGTGGTTAGGAACGAGGTAGCTGAGGTGCCTTTTATTTATTTCTTCTCATACAAACTGCTATTGGGCATCGGGGCATTGGGCTACTATTTGTTTGTTGTTTCGTGCTATGCAGTTCGTCACTGGGAGTTGAATTCTGGGGATTAGTTTTTATCATGGCTGCGAAGTGTGCGGGGATGACGGTGGGCAATTGATTACTTTGCTTTCTCGGTATTTCCACTGAGTCTGCTTTCTTTCTACCCCGTTCGGTTCCTATGGCTTGTGGGGCTTTGTTTGGTTTTCCAGAGACGTTGGTCGTTAGATGGTGTTTATATATCTCCTATTTCTATCCACACCTACTAGACTATCATCACCTCCATCCAACCTCCAATTCACCATTCTCTCACGCTCAGTTATACCAGACCAACGGCGGTCTCGCTCTCGCTCCTCGATTCTTTAATCCCCCCTCTCTACATCATTAGGTTCCCACCAGTTTACTATTCGAGCAGCCCTTTTACCATCCCTATTTTTAGGAGCTGGAAATTCCTGTATACATGTATATTTATACATATATCCTCGCAGCCCAAATTCTGCAACCCTCGCGGACCAACCCACCTATGGAGGCGAGGAGGCGGAGCCCTCGCCGCCAACTTTCCCACTCTGCCAGGATCCCTGCGCAGAGCACAGGCACAGCAATGGATAGAAAGAAGAAGTCAGGGCAATGGCTTTTCCACGCATCGCAAGTGGTGCATCTCTCAAAGGTTACAGGAAGTTTCGCTTATACGTGTCTACAATATACACTTACCCCCTAACCTGCGGTTGGTATGAAAATCGTTCGCGATAACTTCTCATGTATGGCATTGTATAATAACCGACAAATGATAACGACGGTGACACTTCACAAAGTGCAATAGAGCTTCGCGTCACCCACTTATTCCACCTGCGTGAGAGGAAAAACTGGATTAGTCGGAGCGGTTCACGCGACCTGATCCGGGCAGTCGTTTGGTCGGAAAGGGGGGCATCCCTATCTTCTCGCATTCGAGATTATTCGTGACTTGCTTGGTCCCTATTATAGTAGTCTAACGAAGTCACACAGTCGCCTTGGCATAAATAAAGCTGAAAGCTATGGATTTCACAATGCCAGAGCACGGGTGACGCCCTGGAACTTGAGGCTACTATTCTCGACCCGGGGTACGTCCAGAGCAATTTCCCTAGGTTATTACCTAGCTCAACGGTTGTAAATATCACGATCCCCGCATCAGGCGTATTAAAGCCACCAGTGCATTAAACACTGCTGGATCTTTTACCTCGCCATCTCCAGCATACTCGAGTATATTGCATCTCAACGTATCCCATCCCCCAAAATCCTCATAAACCGGCCAGTTTACAAAAACTCTTCGGCGCAATATGATACCACCTCTATCACCACATCATGCCAACAGCGCCTTCTTGTAATTCTTAGCAGTATACTTCCGAAGTACAGTATTCGCAAACCGTCTCTCCCTAGACTTCTCCAATCCGCATACCCCCCCTCCGCCGTATGATTCTACCAAGATAATTATCAATCCTATCCTACATACCCTACACTCTAGCAATCTGTTCCCCCCCGCGCGCGCTAAGGTTATCTGCTACTCACCCTAACATCCGAGAGTACCGGTAGTGCTCCTTGAATTCACCAATCAACCGGCTTAGAACTTCCCTACCGAATGAGGATATCGTTGTCAGATGTACTCGAGTAGATAAAATATCTCAGCATATCGTGAACCCCATCAGTGTTCCTGCTCATTTTGTAAACCTCGGTTAGCACTTCACCGTGGTCTTCAGCCTCTCTGGCGGTTATCATAGACCGTTCAAACTCTTCGCGATTAACCAACAGCCGCCAAAACACAAACCGGAGCTCTGCACAGATGATCTATTCGGTTTCCAAAATGGGGAGAGTATCCCATAGTCCACCGGGGGGTCTCAAAGCGTACCGAACTTCACTGCCATCTTTCTGGGATCCCAGGGAGGATTAAATTGCTCCCATGTGGTGTGATGCATACCAACGACATTCTTTCGATGAATGGTTTAAAAAACGTAGTTTATATTTCTACCCAATAAGGAAAACCTATCCAGGTAATTATCCTCTCTAATCTCCCTTGCAACCGACGCAGGATGAATGATATCGAAGCGCACCTCGGAGGTCCATGTCCCGCGGCACAACACCACAACACCAACGAGACACCCCCGTCCAGGTCCTCCGCAATGACTACCGATTCTCCCTTTCCCATAAGGTGATGAACCTTCTTGTGCGGCTCAAAGAACTTGAGAAACCACGGGCGGCAATATTTCCGGCTTCAGTCTCTATGATGAGAGCCTGACAGGCAGTATCTTCAGAGTAGCTTTAGATGTTGCCAGGGATTGGGACTGGATGTTTGTGGTTAACCATCTTGCCATCCGCACCGTACTTTCCAAGGATGTAGTGGCCGATCTTGAAGATTGTCGCATTATAAAAGTGGAATTTGATCGAGCTTAGGGCGGGGGGTTGGGGTTTACCACAAGCTTACCGCGCAAGTCTCTAACGTGTAGGAAAGGTGAACCTACGGTATGATAGATGGATCCTCCATTCTTCAATAGTCAGTAAAGCTTAGAACGTCTGTACCCCCGGGTCGGACGCACCGTACAGTACTCGAGTACTTGGGGCTAAGACAGGCTGAGGCACAGCTGCGGCTCCTCCCGCTGTACTCCCGGCTAAAGAATTGAAGGCAGTTGTGTTTATGCAGGCACAAATCCTGCCCAGGAGCATACCATCCTCACCTTTGCCCCCCCCTACTCGACTCCCCTTCTGACCAGATAAGGTATCCGGGGCAATATTTAATGTTGAATATCAGATCTGTTCCAGGTAATCAGGGTTCCTAGAGCAGGTGTAAGGCATGAATGAGTTCAGTCCTAGTGTATCCCCCAGGAGTTTTGGAGCTGGAGGGGAGGATCCGATGTCACGTAGACTATCATAACCAGAAAGGATCCTCAACATAAAACCGGTTGGTGCATCCCCTCTCGCGTCCCCGTACGCAGTACGAGTACCATACCCTAGGCATTTACAGGCATTCTCGAGCCTGGAGTCTGGTGGTTGGGTTAGGGCTACCAGCGAAGGCACAGGCAAAGAAAGGTATCATAATATCATATCATAGCCGAGATCTCAAATCTTATCTTCCCCTATGTCGCAATCACCTACAATGAGTTAAGCTTCAAGACAGAGAAGACGATTGCGTCCCCAACACCGGGAATCGCGGCACCACACGGTCGATATACTGGCTGCCGGTTTTACCTATCATACCAGGGGACTCTTTTTTTTTTTTTGGCAATTCCTCATCCAGATTCAAATTCTTCACGACCTGGTTGGTTTCCCAGAACCTCCTCCAGAATATTTTCGCAGAAAAGCACCTACCATCTAGCTCATTCGTAACTCGGGGATATTATTAACCCGGGCTACAACGCACCGTAACTTGTATTACTCCTGCGAGGTGAGATACATCCCTAGGATTAAAAAAAAAATCAGAACAGAAAACTTGCGAGCAAAATATCGGTACTGGTAAGTTCGAGAAACTTGCACTTCAAGGATTGCTAAATACTTATACCTATACTTCGAGTGCTGAGCCCCGGGAAGGCAGCAGGAAATCTCTCAATATCTCTCCTCCCCTCTGCGATAACCAGTTAATTCGGCCGATACCCTGTTGTATCACAAAACCAGGTAGAGCGAAGACGTCGGGCTATACCTTACCTTTGAAAAACCCATCGCCAAAAAAAAAAAAAAACTTTCACAACCCTCATCCGACCTATTAATGATTACAACTCCCACACCGCAAAGACAAGAGAGCGGTTTCACGCCCTGGGCGCAGATCGTTCCCACCGTGTTCCTTTTTTCCTTTTTTTTTTTCTCTCCCTCCGAAGTATTACATCCAAACTATCTAGAACTACGTCTTCCGATAACTTCCTCATCACGAATCACTCGCGGGCGCTCTTGGTAACTGTACTTGTACTGTACTGTACTCGTAAATAGAACGGGATTCTTCGCCCGGGGAGCTGGCGGCGGATCGACTACCGTACCTTACTCGGAGCGCATTGGGCGAAAGGTTTTCCCTTTTCACCGCTTCTTTTACAGTTATGTTCCGGCGCTTCCACCTCTCTCTCCAGCTGGCCGGCCAATCGACGCTTTAACCCATCCCGTCCCAGCCGTTGTGTGTGTGCGTCCCTAATGGTTAGGCATCACGATAATAGTTCTACCTGTACTGTACGGTATGATGCCAAGCAACAGCACGACAAAAGTCTGTTTCTCAATGTTTTCGTGTAAACACCCGAACTCACGACGAACCCGAACGTTATACAGACAAAAACATTCATGTTTCCGCGGGGGAAATTTGGGCAAAAAAACAAAAAAAAACCGGTTAACAATAACTCACGATAATTCCGAGTTTTTAAGATCGACATATGCATATATGAAGTGTTCATAATATCAACAACAACAACAAAGATATATAGTCTATATATATATAGCACTCAAGTGTAAGCTGGTATATAATAATCTGCAAATAACTCCCCAGAACAAACCAATCGCAATCTCCCACCTCTACCCAGTGACCCCATAAGGCATTCCCTGTGCCAGTACTGTACGAGTACAGCACACACACAACCCCCTTCACCGCTCGCTCACCCACTCACAACAAACCTCCGGTGCGGTACCGCATCCCTCGCCGAACCGCCTCCCTCCAAGCTATGATATGATAGCACAATCACCACCACCCACACAATACGAGTACAAATACAATGCCATGCAATACGTTACCACCTGTCCCCCCCCCCCACCTGCAGTAAACTGTACACCTCGGCCAAACCCATAGCACCGCAAACCCACGGCACACCCCAATCACTTCCCTCATCCCACCGGCACACACCATTCAGGTACGGTACGACACCAAACCGGACACAACACGCAGTGTAACCATGAGCGCATTAATCTTGCCTGCATCCCCGGAACGCGCACAGACGGATCTACAGGTTGGGAAAAACGCGGGGTTCGCCAAGATATTTGTTGTTGGGTGAAGAAGAAGAAAGAAGAAAAAAAGCAGGAAGGAAAAAATGGAGTGGAGTGGGCAAGTGTAGGATTATTCTCCGATGCATTTTGCGGTTTTGGGGAAGAGGTGCGGTATCATACTCGAGTTACTGTAGGTGTGGTGTTTGACCGACGGGCGGGGAGTGAGGAGGGATAGAAGAGGTGATAGCTCTGAGGAAGAATAGGCTACTATGAGGTCAGGGGTCACGATACTTGTAAATAAATCACCGCTAACCTACCTACTCGAGTACAATGCTCAATACGGCACTCACCTTATCCCCAACTCAAGACCATCACGGGACGCTCCCCCATGATACCTGCCTCCCTTCCCATAACCTCCTCCCCCGCCGGTCCCCCCTCCCACCTCCATACTCTACCCCGTCGACCTCACCCCTCCATCAAGAAAAACCAACCCAGGCACATACCCACAAACCACAACCGCACAACCGCTATCAAACAGGGTCCCTCCATGGTCACACCGCCAACCCCGCATTCAACGCCTCCAAAAAAGCAAAAGCAAAAAAGTGAAGAAATAAACTAGAAGCGAAAAAGTGGAAAAGTTCGGTAGTTGGGTTCGGAATTGGATAACGGAGCGGCAGGGTGTGTGATGTGAGACACAAGGATGAGGGACGAGGTAAGATCCGCTATTCGTGGTGCCATGAGTACTCGTACAGTACACTTGCCGTACTCTACTCGTACGGTTTGAGGTTCGCGTGGTGCAGTACAAGTACCGTATTGTATGTATGTAGGGTATGGCGCTCCAGAGGCCAGTTTCGGGAGTTTTACGACGGTGAGGAATTGTTTCCACCGTACTGTAGCTTGTGCAGTATGATTTGAAATAGCGGTAACTATGCATACTGTGGGAGGTCGTAAGATGGATACCGCATTACCCTGGCAACCCAACCACCACCACCACCGCAAAGCAAAAAAGAACAAAAAAGCCTCCCGGCGATCCCTCCCCTCCCTCCTCCCGTTCCGAAGATCTTCCGTTGATATCATATCTGTCCATCGGCTATCATATCACAAGAGACAGCGCAATTGGATGCGCGTGTGGACTTGCCGTAGAACAGAACGGAACGGAACAGACCCTACCGTGCCCCCGCCTTGAGTCCCGATAGCTACAGCACCACTGATGGAGGGTCCAGGGAAGATGAAGCCCCGTAATATCACATCACACCATACCATATCGCATCCAATCAAGTAATTTTATTTTTAGGCCAAGAAGAAGCATTTACAAACAATCCTTTCCTTCTCTTTCTTCCATTCTTTCCTTCTTTCCTTCTTTCCTTCCTTCCTTTCCTCCCTCCCCCTTTCTCATCCCTCTCTGTCGCCTCCGCTGAGGGACCGGCGAACGGATGGTAAAGGAGACATGAAAAAGATGAAAAGAAAGAAGAAAAATGTAGCATGAAAAACAAAGAAAGAAAACGAACAGACCCAGAGAGTGCAGAGCAGAGGGCAAAAGCGACGACTTTTCAGCTAACCGTGTCCCGCTGTCCAATCAAAACTATGAGTGGAGTAAAACGCACAAAGCCGAACGCACAACGACCGGAAGCGAGAAGGAGAGGAAAAGGGAACAAAAGGGAACAAAAGGGAAATCATAGGAACGAGGGGGGAAAAAAGAAGAGCAAATCCCACAAGAATGAAAATGGTGATGGAAAAGGAAGAAAATTGGAAGGAAACTAATTGTCTCCGTCCATTTCACTGGCCGGCGTCGCAACGCCGCTGGCAATCCAGGATGCACCATTGGTCTTCTCCTCAATTGGCCAGACCTCCCGTGCGTACTCCTCCATGCCTCTCCAGCCGGGCCAAAGAGCTCGAGAAATATCTGTTGCAGAGCCCTCCATCTCTGGCCTGAAGTAAGGAGCACGCCGCTCGCACAGAACCTTCACGATCCCCTCCAATTGATCCCGATACCCAGACGGGATGGGGATACGGATTTCCAGGGGGTGGGGCTGGTAGTTTACAGGCCTTCCTAGACCTCTAGAGAAGGCACTGCAAACTTGCAACGGCGTGAGGACTTCAAAAGCAAGGGGAATTCTAACACCCGGCTCTAGTTAGTCGCTACTGATATATGTCGTAAGCTCGAGGGGGGAGAAAACGGAGAAGAAAAAAAGCATACCTCTGTCCGCCCCACCGCTTCACCCCATCCTTGAAAATCTGGATCACCGCCGCCCCGAGGTCGTGCTCCGTGTCGATGAATGGGATAGGGTAATCCGGCGGAAACGGCGCCTTCCATACAAAGCTCCCATCCGCTCGAGGAGTCAGCTGCCACAGGGGATAGGGTCTCGATGAGAAATTGTTATGATAACTGCCCACATAAACGAAGGTAGCCGGCAACCCCAGCTGGCGAATGTACTGCTCAACCGTGAATTTGGTAGCCCAGAGGGGTAGTGGGTCCTGCGGGGGATCATGTGTCGAGTGGTCTGTTAGTGACGAGAATATGTAGTGTCTTATGCCGGCCTTGAGCGCAGCCAGAGCAAGTGATTTTCCAGTTGCAACCTCGTCCGTCCATGCGTATGGCGTAGTGTTGACAAAGGCATACTGTGCACCGGCGAATAGCTTGTCCACGAATGTTTGATCGTCAAGGGAACCTTCCAGCAATGTTACATTTGGGAGAATCTTGAGTTCGGCTGATAGTTGAAGGTCCTTTTTCAGAGACCTAAGCTGCGCACGCACTTTGTAACCAACAGCAGAGGCTACCCGGACAACGCTAGAGGCTTGCCGGCCAGTGGCGTTCACCACAACCAGCTCCTTCGGCGGTGTGGTATTTGGTGCGGGTTCTTGACTTGGGTCTGTCATCTCACTGTCTATGACGTTGCGTGGGCCGGGATTTGCGGCTCTTGACATTCAACGGTGGCGGGTAGGGAAAGTTTGGTGGGAAGAAGGGATTCCCTCGTTGGTCGTGGGAAACAGTTCAACTAGAGCACAACTTTCAAAGGCGGACCCAGCTGATAATAAGCGTGAGAAGGCGTAAATAAGGGCTTAGTTGAGGATGGAAGGGATGGGCAAATGACCGGGGATGGGGGACTCGAATGATAGAAAAGGCGGGGATGAGGGGTAAAAGAGGAATTGGAAGAAAAATAATCAGATCTAATATAAAGTTTTTCGGGGAAGGGACGGGCACTATCAGACTTTGCCCCACTAATCCCGTTGTAGATATAGAGAGTGTTCGGTTCTGGTGATGATTTCAGTGGCTTTGCGGTACGATAAGATCTAGAAACCAAGGTTTCCTGCCTGGGTGAAAAAAGAAAGAGTTCAATCTTGTATTCCGGGACTCGGATCAACTGTACTCGTATCTTCGTATCATTCGTAATCAATAGGAAGGTTGATACGCGTTCTTTGTGTCTGTCAGTGAAGGTTTCTAAAGCCGGGAAAAATCAGTATCTGTTCTCTCGCTATCTCTTGGTACTTTTTCCAGTCTTTATCCCCCTGATATTTCCACCTTCTTGTTGTTTATACTTCCTCACCCAGCTAGTCGGAATAGCGGCAGCCCTCACCCCTTCTCATCCTTGGACTTACATTTCCTGTAAATTAGATTCTCTTCCACCCTCTCCTTTCTCAGCAGTGAATGGCCTAATCTCGGTCTCCCTCGTTGTTGAAAGGGAAAAAAAAAAAGGATCAAGTCAATTGATCACTCGGACAGCCGTCGGATAGCTCTCTTCTTCAATCTTCTCTGACACTTTCCCCCTCCCCCTCCCTTTCCTGCGCTCCCTCTTGCCCCCAGTTAATATAGGATCCCCTCCTTCCTCCTCCTCCCCTTCGGACACTGGGGCAGCTACTCTACTGCTCTAGGAACCGCATCAAACTTACTCACGATGATGCACTGGGAATGACGTGTGAACCTCGTGCCATTCACACCACCGACAAGGACATCGAATCCTACGCCGGCAAGTCAGAATCGCTGGCTCGGGATATTTAATAAGCTCCCCCAGTTATCACGCCGGGACTTGAACTACACCAAATAAAAATAATCATCGAGAATTGAGATGTCTGCTAGTCCGCGATCCCTTTCTGACACGAAGGAGCACCTCCCAACACTTGTCTCTGCATTTCTAGCAGCTCAAACCCACTTCACCTCACCTGAGTCCAAAAAGGCGCCAGGCACGGAGCAGAATGAATGGGGTAATAGCAGGGGAGGAAGTGGGAGATCGGTTGGTGTGCGGTCAACCCAACCCACAACCGGTGCATTTCCATTGCCCACCATATCATCGTCGTTCGCGTGTAGTTGAGAAATGGATTAGCACTTTGGTGGCAGAAAGAACAGGAAAGAAGGATAGAAAAAGAAAAGAAAGTGAAGGTGAAAATGAGAAGGAAAAAAAGAAAAAAAGAAAACAAAAAAATCATCAAAGGAGAAAAAAAAGCAACATAAGCAATCTAACCACAAGTACCATACTCATACTGAGCACTCTAGTGCTCGAGTACTGTACTCGAGTACTCGTACAGTACAATACAGGGCGATACCACACACTACTCGAGTATAGAACCCACGTTCAGGCACCCAAGCCCCTTGTTCTCGGGAGCGAAGGAGGTGAGAAAGATATTTCTCTCCACCGGAGCGGGAAAGTTTACGTAATTCCCTACCCCCCCTTTCCTTCGAGTCACCGGACTTGGAAGGGCTCAAATTGGAAGAAATAGCGGTATGGAAGGAAGGGGGAAGAAAGCTTGAAGGAAGGTAAAAAAAGCAATGAGTCGGATGGGCAGACAGCAGAATGTGGGAATGAAAAGAAGAAAAAAAATCGATAAAAAGAAAAAAGCCGTTCGGTGCATTAGCTGGTGCAGCACGGAAGGAACATCTCGTCTCGGAAATTATAAAATGTCTTGGCGTGGTTCAATGTCTTGATTCTGGGCAATTGGGCACACATGGCACAGTGGCACTTGCACTCTCTTGGGTATGAGATGCTCAGAGATTATTTCTACAGTGCAGTGCAGTACATTACAGTACAGTACAATACAGCCTGCTGAGCTTAGTGATGCATCCAACACCCCACTTCGTGTCAGTTGCTATTTTGCCCGCATGCCGGTACAATTGAAGATGTTACAAAAGCTCGGAAGAGCCTACCGACCAAAAGAAAAGAAAAGAAAGAAAAAAAGAAAGAAAAAAGGAGAACGAGGAAGGCTGCACCACAATGTAAGGCAAGGCGCTCAACACTGATATAGTTCTCTCTCATATCAATGCAAAGGATGCAAAGGAACTGCCTTCGCATCCGTGGCAGACTTTTATTTTCTCAGCTTCGTATACCGGCACTGTACTTGTAGAGCACGAATATCATGCTACGGTAATCGTGCAATAGCACCTATGGTACTTGCAGTGGTTCAAGTCATTCATCGAAATTCGTGGGAAAAGAAAAGAAGGGAAGGGAAAAGAAAAGAAAGAAAAAGAATCAACCCCGCTGGGACCGTGCACCCCTGAAGCCCCAACCGAACATCAATCGCGCAATGAACACAGAAACCATCCACTAAGGACCTGAAGAGGTTTGCGTTGCTTCGAACCCTTCTCCCATCGTGGAGATGGATTGACTGTATCTTGCTTGTACCCCTGCCCTCCGCGGAGAAAACCCCAATATAAGTTATATAAAGAGAGGGCAGAAAAGGTGTGAGGTCGGGGTTGCACGGTCCAAATCTGTATTAACGTCGATACCAGTAAATAGAATAGCGGGTTACCACCATTACTCGAGTACTCGAGTATATTGCCATGGGGTAACAACCCTTTTTCAAAAATATGATACGTGGAACCTGGCCCTTCCAGAGAACTGCCCCATGTGCTGTGAATAAACGAGGAGAGTGGGATTCTGTTAGCTACGGGGAGATCGTGAATCGTCGTCATGTTGGGGAAAAAAAAAACTTGTTCCTCCGACGATCCAGCCAAAACCGTCAAACAAACAAACAAACGTCCACCCATCCCAACAATCTCTTGCTGTCATCACTAGAGCACGGCTATCAGGTTTCTAAACTCTTGATCTTCTTCCCCCTTCGGCTTCGATCACGATTCACGGAAGATTTTCAAGTCATGCGGCCGATTTGGACCAGCCCTCTCATGATCTATATTTCTCTCACTCGCCGGCCCCTCGGATGAAATACTAACTTTATTGTTTTCCTCTAAAAATTCCCAGATTATGAAAGTCTATCTACATTATTTCAGAGCAGAGCAAGGGAAAAGGAAAGAAGTGCCATCGTTTGGCTCGGTATACGCACGCACCTTGATGGTGCCCTCTGACCTGCTACCCTTGTCATCAACAGCGGGGTAAGGTGCATGTTACCGGGTATAATACCTGGTTTATCCGTCAGATCAATTGTTTGGAGTATTGGCACACCTGGTGTTCTGTAGTCGACATTTCGACCGCTAAGTTCCCAGTGCGTAGGGATTGCGGGAGGGAGAGCACTCGAGTAGAAAAAGTAACTGCGAGGGGAGGTGGGGAAGGAAGATACCGATGCCGAATGATAAGGACATATCAGGGCACGAACAGGGGGTGCAAAAAAATTCCAAAAAAAGGAATAAGGGCTATCGTTTTCTGGGGGAGTAGTTCTATACCTTGTTAGGCACCTGCAAGCTCCCAACACCTCAGTTTGGTAATTTTGGTAAACTCATTCGGTCTACTTTCTTGATCCCATTTGAGGGTTTTGAGCTTCAATTTAGCATGTTCCACCTCCTCGGTGTGTAGGTGTGCCCCGCTCTCCCTTAGTAACGAGACGTTGACTTCAATACCGGCATCGGCCGCCAGAAATAGGGGTGTTCTGCCATCACCGTTACGCAAATGAACCGAAGCTCCTTGAGAGAGAAAATCACGGAGTATGTCAATATTACGGCACGTGGAGGCCAGGTGCTAATCGAACGCTGTTCGTTAGAAAGAGAGGGGAAAAAAGTGGAATGCAAGGTTAGGCAAAGAACGGTAACAATATCCTTCCCGGGTGAGAGGCGCTGGAGTTATGTAATAGTGGACCGGAGGGCACAAGTGATGGCATAGATCGTGAAAAGGTTGTCGTAAAAGCGAAAGGGGAAAGTACATAGGTAGCGTCGAGAGGCGGCATTGGACGCCGTAATGGCCTTTTTTTTTAAAAAAAAAAAAGAGGAAAGAAAAAAGGGGGAAAAGAAAGTGGCTCAGTGGACAAAAGAAAATGAGACTGACCAGCGGCGTGTTCCCCGAGTAATCAAATTCATTCAGCAAAAACTCGTTTGATTCCTTCAATACAGATGAAATGCTTTTTTGGTCCCCCTTTTTTATGGCATAGGCCAAAGCGGTCAATCGCGAGAGCTTTGGTGGTAGCAACGAGTTCGGATGCGAAAAGCTAGTTGCAGATTGTTCCGTTAGCTCGCCGCGTAAGGATAAGGACATCTGTCGACGAATATCAGTAACGGTGAGTTCGGGTTTCGCCAGGAGGCAGGAAAGTTTCGTGAGCGCAGCTAGAGTTTAAATTTTTTACACGTCAACTTGGTGGCCTTTTATAATCCTCTTTGGTGGTGTACGAAACGACGTTCAAATAAGCTTACTAGGAAACGAGGGAAACGAGGGAAAAAGCAATAATGATAACGATCAACGAATCTCGGTAGAGCAACAAGGAGGAGCAATCTCAAGAGTCGGCAGACGGAATAAAGCTGAGGTGAGAAATTTACGGTGGAGGCAATAGTGAAGGAATGAAAGTGAAAAAATAAAAGAGTGAAAAAATAAAAGAAACGAATGGAGCAGGAACTACCTTCGGTGGTCATGTCTAGCCCAAAAACAATGCCAGCTCTGGCTAATGCTGTGCCAGAAGCATATAGGGGACTAACGCTTCCGGTTATGCCTATGAATTGGTAAGCCACATGATGCATGCTCCTGTGAGTTCCAAATCCACTTCCTACATTGGGTCACATTGACAATGACAATTCCATTATCAACTCCCTTCCTCAACACAGTCATCAACCGCTCGTCTTCGGGCATATTGCCCGCTCCGAAGGTCTCAAGGACTAATCCCCTCAAGTTCTCCAACGCTAGGATGCCTTCAATCATCTCGGGGAGGATGCCAGGGAAGATTCGCAAGCAAGCGACATGAGCTGTGGATAGACTTGTCTGTACGGAAAAGGGCGCAAGAGTAGATGGACGGTTGACCAAATTCCACTTTATATTTGTGGATATTCCAACCTTCCCAAGAGAGTTGAAATTTGGAGATGAGAAGGCACGGAAGTCGTGAGCATTGCTCTTCGTCGCTCTGAAACAAATTAGAACAAAGTAGCAAAATCGAGTAGGATAAAGGATGAGATGAATTACCGGTTTCCACGAAATAGCCTATGGTTAAAGAAAAGGCAAACTTCAGGTACCATATAATGGCCAGCAATAATGAGACTTCCGAGAAGATTGTCTGTAGCATCGTTATGGAGCTCCGCCATTGGTGCTTGGGAACCTCTTTAAAACGGAACAAGGGTGAGTAGTTGGGTCGAAAGGTGAGGAAACGGGGCTCACGTTAGGATAATCGATTTCCCCAAATTACTGATCATAAAGCTCAGTGCAGAGCTTGTGTAAGCCAAGCTATCGGTACCGTGCAAGATCACAAACGCATCAAAAAGTGTATAATTGCCTAGAACCGGTATTAGGATATTCTTGAGAAATTGGAATGCCTGCAACTCTACGTTTTATTGATTTTGCAATCTCACCCCAACCTTTGGCGTTGATACTCGAACTATCAAGGAGGGGGTTGAACTCAAGAATTGCGTATCGAATGCGGCGAGCATGTTTGGAAGGAGGGGTGCCTATGTTACATTTGCGTTAGGCTCGAGCACTCGCAGCAGCCCACGATGCAGTGGGCTAAATTGTAGACTCACGCAAAGATTCGAGCATCACTTCCGTCTCGTCATCAGTCATGACAGGAAGACATTTAGTAGGCGAGCCATCATTGAAAGACGGCCTGGGTTTGAGATAGGCATCGAGAAAGCCAGTGGCCTATAGCTGGGTATTAGCTTTGTGCAACCGTCATGAGTTCTAAGCCTCACGTGCCCAGCTCACAGTCTTGTGGAGCGACGGGCGCTTCTCCTCCAGGGAACAACAACAATTGTTCCAAGGCAGCTCATTTGCGAATTTCCAATCCATGTTGCCAATGCCATGACGCAACACCATCACCAAAAGTATTTTCGGTTGGACCACAAGAGAGGGAAAAGGAAAAAGGGGAACGCAAACTTACGGGAACGTAACCGTCTTTTCCCATACGCATGCATATCGTCCCTCCTTTTAACGGGGATAAGGAGTTAGCAGAGGTCTTGCCCGGAAAGATGAGAAAAAAATGAATGCGATAGGGACGATATTACCTGTCATGATTATTAAAACCCTGCTCTCCGCAACGGAATGGCCGTCTTCCCCAGGGCCATCAAAGGTAGGAAAGCTTGACTGAGTTGGCGAGCCATGTTGGGGACTTCCGTACGCGGGCGTACTGTTGGTGGTTGAGCTACTAGGAGTCGAGTTGTGCGGACTTGGTGTTGTCAGGTGAAAAGTCATAGCTTCCTTATCTTGTCGCTATCAGGTTTGTGGGTCCGAGTATGTAAGGTTCACTGTTAACCCGGAAACTGACAGAGGTTGGGGAAGAAAGGGGGGGGGGGTTATATAGATGCAGGGGCGAGTTGAGGGTTTCTTTGCTCAAACCTGTGGTCGCGGGAAAAAAATCAGGAACACAATGAGTGGGTGGGTGACGGATCAAGAACTCAGGGAGAGACATTCGCGGCGTTGAGGTTTACTGGGCAAGTTATTGATAGGTATATGGGAACGCGGAACAATGTCCACATTACTCAGCATACCTCACCTTTCCCGAAGGGAAGCCGTTGCCGAAATCTGGATCTGTTAGACATTTACGGTAGATAACTGTATCAGTAAGTTATGCACAACAAGCATCTGATCATCATCACGAGTCATCCCGGCAACCTGGCAGATATTTCACACACGAAAATCGTCAGGTTATGATCCATCCTGCTTCCACCTAGGGACTTCTACCCTTTTCCCTCCCTTCATTTATTCCGCCTTTGGATCCTTGGAAATTTGGGTCGCTACGGGGTAAGCATTTTCGTGCACTCGGGTGAGCGACGAGTTGATCTCGCTCTCGAAGCCGGTAAACTTACACCGGAAAATATCGGAAATATATCGCCTAAGGTATTATTATACGCAACTATTGGCGTCGGTGAGGCCCTTTGTAACGAAGTCATTGGGGATTTGGGCACATTTTGAGACTTTTTTGCTTGTGATGGGGCAAAATATGGGGTAATCTATGGGGCAATATTTTTCCGGGGATGCTCTGCTGGGCGCCAGTTGGAGGGCCCGCGGTTGGGTTAACCGTAACTGTGATACATGACTGTCCACTTCGCTTTCGAGTTTCCAGGGCTCGGGACGAAATGCAGCCTGGGTTCCTTTCATATGATACCCGCAGAGGCTTGTTAGGCAGGGAACGGCTGAAAATTGAATTCTAGCTCTGAGCTCCTCCTCCTGCGTGCCGCGCCTGCAAGCAGCTGTTGTGCAGTCCCGGGTCAGCGGATTGGAGCGGCTTTTCCTATGGTGGTAACTTACCAAGAAATGCGCAACTCCGGTACACCAAATTGAGACTCTATATGGCACAGTACCGGTTGTGCTGTATCCTATTGAGCACTGCTGTGAAAGGAAATGCTAATTTGAGTGCATAGCAGCATACGCAGGATGTGGTCTTGCGCAGAGTCGTATTCGTTTTTGTGCCGCTCCGTTGGCAATATGCCATACGGGTAGTTGGTCTTGAGAGCTACGATTCAATCAGGAGAGAGCTTGCACCCATCTTAGCACCGGTATGTTTGCATTTTGCTAGGTGGTCCCCTGAAAAACCTACTATTTCGCATCGAGTTCCTTCAAATTCCCTGAGCGAGAATTTTAAAGTTTAACACATATCATAGGCATCTGGGCAAAAAAAGGCAGACGGGCGAGTTTAGTTAATTTTCCTAAAGCCTTCTCCAAGCAAGAAGCAATCCGGATTCCGCCGCGCGAGGATTTATACCCCGCCACGAGAAAGATTTCACAAGTTCAAGATACCACCAGTTCTGACCACGAGTGATAAATTATGAAGTCCTCAAACCCTCAGTTGTGCAGGAAAAAAAAGAAGAGGGCCAGAAGCCAATTTAGACTAGAATATACACGCAGGGAGATATTGGTGTATTAAGGTATGAAGACCCTGGTGAGTTCTCCTTAGAACATCAAGGTTCGGGGCCCCCATCCCCGTAATAGGATCACATCCCCCAATAGCATCCCAACCGGTCTTAGGAACATTACCGGCTAAGCTAGGGATAGGGTCTCCCCATCTGCTGCCGTTCATTCAGCATTCCTGCCTTCATATCCATGAATTCGTTTATTATTGCATGACTACACAACCACGGGTTCAAGAGACCCAAAGGCTTCTTTCATTTCGGGCGATTGTCGTTGACCAGACTGACTACTCTCGCAAAGCGGGAACCAGCGCTCTACCGCCGATCAAATAGCTCCTTCCGCTAGGAGATACACGGACACCTTTAATGAAGCATTTTTCCCATGGCTTTCACAAGTTGGGATGGCTCCTATAGAACACATTTACGGCGCCCTACTGGTAGTCGGGCATATCCCAGGTCTCTGAAAACTAGTCGGAGAAGTGGACTGCCTTCTCGGGTTTTACCTAGATAGTCCCGCCGGTACTGGTTACGAACGGGCACCCTGCGGGAAAATTCAGGAGGAAATTGGTGGTATTCATGCCGCCATTGGAGAGAGATGGTCAACCTTGACCGAAATTGCCCGAAGAGAAGAGTTCGCTGACGCCACGAGCACCGAAGTGGCCAGATATATTACAGACAGACTGCCCGCTCCCGCAACGCGGGGTTGCGATAGCCTGCGGTATATCATTCTGCTTCAAAGGCCAGCTCAACCAATCCGTATGGTTCGCTGTTATCCTCAACACCCGGGTCTGGAATATACGAGGGTGGATCAGGGATGGAGAAGTAGATGTTTGGAGTTGAGTAGCAAACACGGACGGTGTACTGAATATTGAGGTCCGCCTCGGCACATGTGCCAGGGTTGGCCGAGTCTTGCGCATTTAGGCTGTCGTTGGTCGAGACAAAGGTAAAGTTCGCTCCTTGCGCTTTAGGTCGGTACTTTGCCAAAGAGGGTTTCAAGTCGGCGCACTGGGCGTATTGCTCCAGGGAACCGTTGATGCCAAATTTGCCCCTGGGAGTAGATAGGGCATATCCTTCAAAATTGCACAGGGCTCTAAGATAGGCAGGGGTGAGTGTGGAACTGCAGGCTGTAACACTAAGATTTGGTGCGTGCGAGGCTCTCTCTCGATATCAGAACTGGAAATTCCCCGAAATTCTTCAATTTCTCGAATGCGACTTCTCAGGGCTCTCAATCCAAACAATGCTGTGGGCTGAGTCAAGGAAATATCCTTGTGGAGCTCGACAGGAAGACTGTATTTTTTGGCCCGAAGAACGGTCTTCTTTGGATTGTCATCACGGCAAAACAGACACTCTGCGTGCAATAGCTCTTGAGCTTTTCCAATTGTAACATCAATTTTCACCCAATCATTCTCAACGATCGCTCCCTCCCGTTCAATCAAATCAGTTTTCCTCCGAGAGCCTGAATAAGTCTAACCACTCCAGAGCGTTTTCGAAATTTTCATTGAGCGATCGTAATATATGTTTGATGCCTTGACGTCCCGTGTAGTCGCCATGTTCAGAGTGATCTGGAGTGCTAATACCGGTGACCCTTCGCACGGTCTTTCAACATTCTGTTGGACAGATAAATTCGTAAAGAAAGCGACTTGTCTTTGTCAACTCGAGTAGGAATCTCCCTCCGCCCCCCTCTGGAGGCACGTTAATCCTTTCAAAAAAGTTATTCCTCTTGAGCCATGAAGACGCCGGAAGCCCAACTGCGGAATTCGAAAGGACTCATGCTCCCCCGGCAATCTGAATGAAAGCCGAACCCATGGTGAAAGCGATGGATATTTCTCTAAGAACTCCTCTGCCGAACTTACCCATGGATAGATAGCCCTGCAAACAAAACCAAATGGTGTTTGGGAATAAGCACAAGGAGGGAGATCGGCCTATGTTTGGATTGGCAGTGTCGTGCCCGTTGGACTGGGCAACGCGCTGGGAATGCACAGCAAGAAGCGCGGAGACACTGTGTACCGTGAGCCATAAGAAAGTTTGGGTCACGAGAGAACAGCATTCCGGTAGACCATGCCCTGGGGGGGATGGCCAAGGTTTTATATCAGGAAGTTGGCAACTCAGCAACCCTCCTAACAATGTTTACTTACTAAGAATTCATATCCCTTCATCCGACCACCGGGGCGTCCGTGACTCCAGTACCGCCGCCGTCGCCGTTCCTATCAGTTTCGCACTCGTGCGGCATCCACCAACAGAGCCACGTTCTCTATCATGTGTATTTCCCCACTCACACATTGACAGGGGCTGCTGCCGTCATTACCATAGGTACCAATCTCACACTTATCGGATCAAGAGTGATCACCTGGTGGGTAGGTAAGTACTCTGGGAGGCCCTTCGGCACCTGAACTTGTACTAGTACACCTGTGATTGGTAGTTACAACGAGTTTGTATGGACGTTTTAGTACGGATCGGCGGGATGCCTGCCTTCCTTTACTCGTACATTACCTGTACTTTAGCTATATCGGCAGGGGCCGGGAATTGGTCTTTTAGCGTTAGTTGTTAACTTATGGGTTAGATCCTTCTCCAACAGATGGGTAAACGGGATTACGGTGTCGCTTCATACAAAGTTCCCTTCTTCCCGCCTGGAGTCGGGTTCGGGGGATCAGGCGGATCGCGGGTTGCTATCAGCACACTGATTTGTTTACTCGTAATGTCGTGATGTCTGCGGAACGGATTCCCATCGCATACCGCCAAAATACTGAGGTTCCGACCGGTTTTTGGGCGCATGCGATAGCAGCCCGTTTCACAAACATCACGGCATTACTGGTACTGGGGGTTTCTGGGCGGAGTTAACAGGTTCAGTTTGTCTTGGGATCGATCGGTTCTCAAGCTAAGATGTTAGAGTGGGGAGTTTTCTGGGGGTAGTAACCGCTACTGTAGATAGAGTTTACTTGTGGGGAGGAGAGAGAGGGAAATGTAAATATAGACTTAACTTACATGACATTGTGCTATATTTACTTCTTGCTGATCCCGGGTTTACGAGGCCGTCGACCCTGTTGTCATTATTCAACATCCCACACAATCTGCGATCCCAAAAATGCAATGATCAGGGAAATCAAGTATTATAACCTTATGATCCTTACCTCCCATCCCCCACAAGCCACCCTAAACGTGGGTAGCACTCTTTAAAGGGCCCACTCGAAGGTGCTTTTTATTCCCACCCAATCCCCTCCCGAAGGAATCTCCCCCGACATGCCCAAAACGCTCAATGCCGCCCCCAAAACGAGGGGTGTATAGACGCTCTCAACCGCCGCACCTTTTAAGCACCGTATCAACAAGCTGCTCCCGCCTTGACTGGCTGAGCCACAGATACCTATCAACCTTTTTTGACACTCAGATTAAGCGCTCTTGTCCCACGTTCGTGGTAGATTTAGAAGCTGGATAGGGGGGTAGAGTAGGATAATACGAACGCGCAAACGAGCGCTGGGCTCAGTGGCTCAGTGGTTTCCCCTCTAACCCTTGATGGCTTTTGTCTTACTCGGATCCCGGGCAAGTATATGAGGGCGAGGGGGGAGGGGAGGGGCTGCAACGAACCATGTCTGACGGCGATGGTAGAGACGGAAATTGAGAATTTTGATGGTGACAGAGTATTGATTTAGGGTTATCTTGCGGTGTGATGTGATATCATACGCAACCAGGAAATTCTCTAGAGGAAGCGGACTGAACGATTTGTAGTATTAATGACCTTCCGGAAACATGTTGTGTTCTTCCGGGGGCTGGATCTGGGGGATGAGAACGGTTTGCCGGACAGGTTCCTATGGGAGGCTATGAATGTCGGGTGTGATTGTCTAGCACAGTGAGTATTTTTCGCAGGGTAGTTATTGACCTGTGAAGGCCTCCGAGGTGTAGTGGGCATGTGTAGGGATAGGTATGATGTTATCATCAGTTGTTGTGATACCATTTGTTACAGTTAGTGACTTTAGAAGCAATGCGGCATGTTAGGGAATGGATGATATGCCTGAGTGTCCCCGGGGGGAGATCTCCAGGTTACACAAAACCAGGATTAAAGACCCGGAAGGAAGGCATGGGGGGTATCCAGCACCGGGTCGAAAAAGCGCTTTCCGAGTGATGAGTATGCCAGATTTCTATTTGAACAAGACCTAACTAGAAAAGCTTGAGCAAACATCCATTAACGCTGGGGCCGAGTGCCTCTATCCCACATCTTGACATAAATCCAGGAGGCAATATATTGACCCTAATTGTTTAGAATGAGTTCAGAGTGAGTCTGAATGGGTAGGTATTGAACTAGCACTCTTTTATCCCGTGGGGCGGACCACCCCCATTTACCGGAGGCCAGATAGGCTCGGTCCGATTCTAGCCTGTTTGTATTCCTGTTCTAAGGGAGAGCAGTCAACCAGACTAGTGGAGCAAGAATAACTGCTGTTTTCTCAGCTTTTAGAGGAAAATAGAGGGGAGTGGAAGGAGGAGAAATAGTAAGGAGAGCCGGGAAAAGATAGGTGAATCAATGGGAATAATGAGCATATCTGTCGCACGTTACCCCAACAGGATAATAAATTAAATTGAAACTCGAACTCATGTATATCATACACATACAGTAACTTTATACACTAACCCAGAATATGGACTTTGTTTCTCACAGCTCCTGAGAATCCCGACATCCCGCAGAAGGCGAATCAAGTATTCTCCTATTCCTCACCCTTCTCTTCTATAGTATTGATATAATAAGGTTCAAAAACTCACCTCTGGTTAAGGTTTTAAGCCTTGAGCCACACAGTTCCTCTGCTCCAACAACTTTGTTGCGGGGTAAAACAGTATCGCTATTTGCGTTACTAATATGATGCTTGGCCTACAGACAGGGTCCGACGGATCTGTTGGAAACCTTGCTTCAATGTGTATATAGGCACCTCTAATGGGTATAAGCACTGCAATCTCAGGTACAAGGGGAGATGAGAAATTTATCCTTCCTACAGCCAATTTATACCTTTCCATTCTCAGATTCCTCATCACGCGCACTCGACCAACAGAATCTCAGAGGGCTAGTGAGTGATTTGTTATGATTCTGCGACTGTTGATCTTAAGATGGGCTTCCTAACGCCTCTCCTCGTGGCTTTTGAGAGCATGGTGGGGACCCGCAATGTTTTACCAGATTATGTTCGCGCAGCAGCACTCCCTCTTGGCCTCTTGGCCCCCGGATTCCGAAATTTGCCCGGTTATCTCTCCTTATTTGTCACTCACCCCCAATGGTCGATGTGTGCGCAGGACACGGATCTACGCATATCTTTTTGGCCACTCAGTGGTCCAGCCAGGCCTATCCTCCGAAATCGAAAAAGAGCCGATAGCGATTTCTCCCAGAAAAGAAACGAGTTGAAAGAGGCAACGGGAAGCAAGGGGTTGATATGGGCCGAGGACATGACTCCCTGCTACTGAATAGCTTTTAGGTCAAGTGACACTGGATGCATGGTGGTCAAGGGGCAGTAGACGTGCAGTGCTCTCATTTGCAGTATTCCCACGATCCGGAATATCAATACAGGGAATGTACAGTAATATCGTACCAGCGTTGCCAATCGGTAGGGCCACAATCGGCCAGGCTTTTGTGGGGTAAGCATGGAAACTGGCCCTACGGAATGAGTAACCCATGAGCTCGTGGTGACTTTCCCAATCTGGCTCTAGTATGAGCCCTTGCTGCTATTGTGCGTGAGAAGGAAAAAAAAACTGCACTGCACTGTCACCATCCATCAGGCTTGTCCCGCCCTCCCTTCCCTCCGTGAGATGCTCAAAGTGGGGTGTCCTGAAGGACCGGACCGGGGCAGGAGTAGTTCGGATTCCTCTGGATTTTCGCGTCAATCTCGCTCGTTGAGGTCTTAAAACACAATCCTTGGTTCATGATTGTCGTTTGAGATGTGGAGTTCGCATGGACTACGGATGTTACATGGGTGGGGTATTAGGCTCGTAATCCAACAACATATGCCTTAGGTTTCCATTTAAACGTTTAAATGGCCGGAAGCCAGCTCATACAAGATGACCTATCCCTGAATGTATTTTTTTTTTCCCTGATCAGCCTTACCGGTGCTATTCTAGATCGTAAATGCCAAGAGCATAAATAATGCTTCGGATAATTTTGCCGGTAGATGGTGGTACAGTATTTTTTTTTTCCCTTTGTATGATTCAAATATCATAACAAAGAGCTCTAGAAAATAACCCTTGCTTTGTTGGGTTGTGGTTGATAAGACACAGTCTGGGCAGCTTCTACCAGTAATATTCGAACTGGGTGTCTCCACTAGCCTTGTTGGTCAAATGGTAAAAAGTGGGGGCACTGTACTGAGCTATACGAGGGCAGTGGCAGTTTACAGTACTGTACCCGTTCCTCCAAATGAGTAGAGACGCAAACCTCATGTGGGGAAATCCTGGTAAAGCGTTTCCCGCATGAATGTTCACATTTACTCCAGAGCATTGGTCCAGGTAGGGTGTGTGTGTGTGCGGATCCCTGTGGATTCATCTCTCATGAGTAAGATACTCCGTGGGGGTATGAACAGCCTGTTTTGATCCGAACTACTCGTATAGATTCTCCGGGAGAGTTTAAAACCTGCTGCATCTGTAGTAGGATGCGTCCTGCCTGGAGTGGAAGTGATTTTCCTTACGAGCGTTGTACTCGTACACGGGGAGGGGGGGGTGAGGTTGAAGTCGGGAAACTATTTTCTGCTGATCGAACAGGAATTTCTACAGACCGAAGTGTGATGTTTTCCGGTTTTTAGTGACCTTTCTCCCCTAAGGTCAGCCCATTTTGCTAATATCCCTTTCGCGCACTAGCTCCTGATTAGGAATTGATATCTCCCACTTACCTTCTAAAGCGCAGATCCAGTTTGGCGAAAAAACATTCTCATTTTTCCAGATTTCGCTTGTCCGGATATGAGATCTCATCCACACCGCCTTCAGCAACGACACTCCCACATCACGGCGAACGAATACCTTCATGGAACGTCACTCGTCGGATTTCGGACCGGAATTGTTTTTTCAGGTGCCATAGAAGAGCCACAGCACTGTCACCGCTGCGATACAGGCACCCTCGCCGCGTCTGCCGGTTCAGCTTATAGAATCCCCTGGTTTACGATATTGTGACAACTTAAAGCAACCACAGCGGATGCGCACGATCGAGATCTCTGTTCCGGAGGCGTGAAGGTGCATGGCGAGGCGAACAATGGTGGTGTGAGGTCTCAAAAGTAGAATGGCACGTTGAGAAGCCCATGCCCCGAATGCAATTGGGTCGGTAAAATAGCTGGATCAGGATTCTACCGCAGTTGTTGTCTGGGACCGTGGGACATGGATTTTTTTCTTTCTTCCTGAGGTATTCTACTCGAGTACGAGTACACGTGGAGCAGAAAAAGCAAGCCAAACCCCATGGGGATCAGCCAAGCATCAGCTTGGGGGTGGGGCGTAACTTAGACCCAGGTGCTGCTATCTGATTTGTCCGTCACATTTACTGTTCATGACACATTTTTTACAAGCACTTACAGGAGATAACTTTTATTGAAATCGCACTCGAGAATATTTTGGGCCTCTGCACAAGCGCGGATACAAGTACCATCCCGTTTATTTTCCCGGGTTTTGAGGGTTGCAGGATGAGATGTTTATCAACACTTTCCTTGGCGGTGGGAACTACTAGTGCACCCAAGATTGCTTCCCGGAACGCGGTGCTTGTACTGTACTTGTATTACAATGAACAGAATACTCGTACAGGTACAGTAGTCTACCTTCCGCAACCTTCACCATACCAATAAAATAGAGATAGGACTGATGTTCTAGCCATTTGAGGGTGAAGGTCGGGGCCGTGCACCTCCGTTTTTCACTTGCAACTAAGAAGACTTAGTGAGCTAACCTTTCTAACCCCACGCCCGACGTGTTCTACCGGTATGTTCCGGGTGCCGTGGTGTGTTATGTGATGTCCCGTGGCGCTGAAAGCAGTGAGCCATGATACAGCAGTTATAGAGCTTCGCTCATACTTTTTGCTTGGGGAGAAAGACCTACGTCTCCTATCCGCCCCGTTTATAAGGGGCACAATGTTATTGTACTGGACGCTCTCAACTTCAACTTCAGTGCTTTCTCCACGCCCTCATCCGGAATAATTCCAGAGAGTTTGCTGTCACCAGTCCATGACCTTGCCCACCCTATCAACAGGGGCCTTGGCCACCTCTATTTCATGACTTTATTGTTGAGTTTGTCTAACCCCACGCCTCGCCATCTTCTTCTATATTTAAGCAGTATGTGGGATGCATGCCAACAATTATTATACTGTAATAAATCACCCTATCATACAACCATTAAAGCACAACTACTTCCGGAAATCATGAGCTTAGGCATCAGCGATACGTGAGTGCGTGCAGCTGCGTCCCATGAAAGTGTCGCTGGGGAAAAAGAAAAAAAAAATTGGGAAAAAGGTTCAGAGGAGAGTGGAAACGACAAGAGTCCATCGCACTAACAATTGCTATGATTTCGACAAGGAAATTGAGAGATGCAGTGATGTACAAGTAGAGTAGTCTGGGCAAATGCAAGAGGCCGAATAATGACAAGCTTAAGCTCCTGCCCCAGAGGTACCCCGGGCCGGGGAAAGCGGTTTCGCGATCCCTCTAACTTATTTCAATTTTTTCTTCCTCTTCTCCTCGTTTCCCCCTTCCTTCCTTCCTTTCTCCCTTTCCTTTTGCCTCTTTTTCTGCTTCGTGCAGCGGTCACTCACCTATGTATAGCGCTCGGGGAATCCTTAGAAGTTAAAGCAGAGGCGTGGAGAGGGTCAGAGAAGGACTTCGATTATAACAAGAGCGTTATCCAGTTGATGAATGGTTTGATCTTGTCTTCATCAACATATCATCTTTGGTCTTTGAATGCATTTTCTCCCGTTCCTTTCACCCTGTCCATGACAAGTGCACCACGCCAACATCACAAACCACGCTCCCGCACCCTGTAACCATCGCATTATATCAACTCCCCTCGACCTAAACCTAAAATCCTGCACTCGTCAACTAGTGCTTTGTTGTCTATTTTGCACCCGGAGCCTCCTTCCGATCGTTGCTTTGCGCTGTGAACTTCACTCCCGTTTATATTTCAGGCGACCTTCTCTTTGAACCCGGGTCAACAACCGTTCCTGATTCATCGTGGTTTTTATCACTTACCCGGATCCTACCCCA